>NW_026975055.1:3157220-3308333 GCF_030014295.1 Loxodonta africana
TGAATCTGCTACCAGCGGATATGTGAGTGAGGAAATCAAATTCTATCTCTGGCGGCAGTGTCACAGGTCACTATGTAGGCTCAGGCTAACCTTGACTGTCTTCTGCCCCAGGCAAGGGCCTTCATCCTTCAAAGGAAATGATGACATGTGGGCACTGGCAGACATTATATTTTGAATCAACACAGGGGTCTGGCTGAGGGTCAATAGGCCAGGTGGCTAGGTAAAGGCCGAGTGGGTGGGGCTAAGGTTTCTTTCCCAATCACCATGGAGACAGCCACAGGAAGGCTGGGTGGAACTTCTGATGGGACATGTCACAAACACTGAGCCAAGAGGAGAGGTCCGGTCTAACTGGCCAGTTCAGCAGAGTCCTCCATTTTGTCCATGGACACTCAATGGCCTCTTCTGGTTTGGCCACAGGAATTGAGCACATCAGGGAATATCTTCACAGGTGGAAACCCCTGATGTGGACAGGTTCAAGACACTGGGAGAGCAGGCCAGGTACCTGCACTCTACTTACTTGATATCAGTAGACATGGTGACCTCGATTAGCATCTATGGTCTCTCTCTGGATGTGTTCATTTGGAGAAATCTCTTCATTCTACCCCTGAGAAACATCATGAGTGCCTGAGAGAGAGAATGGAGATGAAAGGGGGAAGTCTTTTGGCTGTACCGGTTCCCCATGGCCAGAGAATATGAGGTAGTCTATCGGGATGGTCTTAGATACTGATGATTGACATGGGAAATACACCACGGGTAGACCCTGGCCAGGTGGAGCTTGTGGGCAGATGCAAGCCCCTCTGGCGACTACTAATTCTGCTGACACGTTGTACGGTGGAAAACCCCGCCAAGTGGAAAGGGTAGATAAGATTGACCGATACCAGCCAGGGGCCTCTCCTGAGACTAAAGATCCCAACCTGGTCTCAACCTCATCACCTCAGCACACACTATGTCTGCACATATAATTCTGCCTTTATCTCTGAATGTTTTATGCTACTAGGAAAAAAAGCATGCCACTCAGCCAAAGGTAGTTCCGAGAAAATGAAGTGAAACTGCCATTTTCAAATGTTTGCTCTGTACGTGTCCCCTGCCTCTGGTGGAACAGGGTGTAGCTGGCCTCCGAAGACAAGGCCGAAACCCTGGCAGCCAGGGCCCCAGCAGTCCAGAGGCTTCTGGACGTGGGGATGTGGATGACCTGTTTGCCACACACAGGAGGGAGTCTTGGGCCCTAGACTGGCTCACCATTCAATTCTACGTAGCCCAGTAAGGTCACTGGCCCTTGGCTGGTGCCTCATTGAATGTGTGCTCTCTAGCGATAGTTCTCCTCCTGTCATGATCATTCTGCCACCAGGGGATATGTGAATGTCAAAGTCACCGTCTATCACTGGCAGCAGTGTCACAAGTCACTAGAGATCGAGGCACAAGCTGACCTTAGCTGTCTCTGTCCCAGGAAAGGGCCCAAACCCTTTATTCCAGACGGTGACACCTCTGCCCTGGTGGACATTAATTCTGACAACACAGAGCACGGGGTGAGGGTCAGCAGGCCATGCAGGCTGAGTGAACACCGGGTGGGCGAAGCTAAGGCTTGTTTGCTATCACCAAGGAGACAAGCCTCAGAAGAGTGGGAGGAGCTTCTGATGGGCTAGCTGACAACTACTGAGCCAACGGTAGAGATCTGGCCCACCTGGCGGATGATACAGGGCCCTCCATTGTCACCTGTGACACAGTGGCCACCTCTGGCTGTGGCCAAAGGATTTCACCACACCCTGGGAAAGGCAATTCAGGCAGATGGGAGCCCCTGATGTGGACAGGTTCAGGGCATTGGCAGAGCATACCAGGTACCTGTTTTCCACTTTTCTGAGAGTATCAGTAGGCAAGGCATCCCCACTCAGCTTCTCTTACCTCTCTCTGTCTCTCTCTGGATGTGTTAATTCTGGGAACTCTCTTTATTCTACCCCTGAGACACATCACAGCTTGGAGCGCCTGAAAGAGTGCCTAGAGACAAAAGACCAAAGGGGGAAGGCCTCTGGCTGTACTGGTTGCTCATGGGCAGAGAAAGGCAGATAGTCTATCTGGAAAGTCTAAATAGTAGTGATTGATGAGGTAGCTACACCACGGGCGGACCCTGGCCAGGTGAAGCTTGCTCACGGGTGGAAGCCTCTCCGGAGACTACTTATTCCAATGACAGCTTGTATGGAAACACCCAGGCAAGTGGAAGGGGCAGAAAACATTAATACATACCTTCCAGACACCTATCCTGGGTCAGAAGATCCCACCCTGACCTCCATCTTGTCATCTTCTCAGCACACACCTCCATGCACACATCAAATCCGCCTTTCGCCATGAACACCTTCACCTGCTAGGAAACACTTCAGCCACTCAGTCAAAGGAGATTACAGGCAAAATCATGCAAAACGAGCATTTTCAAAATTGTGCCATCTGCTCGTCCACAGCCTCCGGTGGCACACTGCATATGCATCAGGTTTGCCAGGACAATGCCGAAATCCTGGCAGCCAGGGTCCCAGTAGTCCAGAGTCTATGGATGTGGGGTTGTGGATGGCGTGTTTGCAACCTACAACAGGGAGCCCTGGGCCCTAGTGAGGTTGAAACTTGAGCTCCACAATGTGTACTATCTGCCTTTGGCCTGTGTCGCCTCGAATGTGTGCTCTCTAGGTACATTTCTTCTTCAACCACTCTGAATCTGCTGCCAGTGGATATGTGAGTGTGGAAATCAGTATCACTAGCAGCAGTGTCACAGGTCACTAGGTATCTAGGCTCAGGCTGACCTTGGCTGTCTTCTGCCCCAGGAAAGATCCCTAATCGTTCAAACTAAATGAAGACACATGGGCACTGGCCGTCATCATTTTTTTCATCAACACAGGGGCTGGGTGAGGGTCAACAGGCCAGGTGGCCAGGTGAAGGCCGAGTGGGTGGGGCTAAAGTTTGTTTCCAATCACCATGGAGACAGCCACAGAAAGTCTGGGTGGAACTTCTGATAGGACGCCACACGAACACTGAGCCAGTAAGAGAGGTGCGGCCTAACTGGCCAGTTCAGAAGAGTCCTATGTTTTGTCCATGGACGCTCAACGGCCTCTCCTGGCTTTGGCCACAGGAATTGAACATACCCAGGGAATATCTTCACAGGTGCCACCCCTGGATGTGAACAGGTTGAACATACTGGGAGAGCAGGCTAGGTCCCTGTGTTCCACCTACTTGAGGATATCAGTAGGCAAGGTGACCTCACTCAGCATTTATGGTCCCTCTCTGGATGTGTTCATTCATAGATATCTCTTTATTCTAACCCTGAGAAACATCACAAGTGCCTGAGGGAGAATCTGGAGATGAAAGGGTGAAGACTTCTGGCTGTACCAGTTCCCCATAAGCAGAGAATATCAGATAGACTATCTGGATGGTCTTAGAAACTTTTTATTGACATGGGAAACCATCAGAGATACGTGAGTGTTGAAATCAACATCTATCACTGGCGACAGTGTCACAGGGAACCAGGTATTTAGGCTCAGGCTGACCTTGGCTGTCTTCTGTCCCAGGAAGGGACATTTCAAAGGAAATGATGACACTTGGGCACTGGCGGACATTACTTTTTTCAATCAACACAGGGGTCACCGTGAGGGTCAGCAGGCCAGGTGAAGGTCAAGTAAAAATAAAATAATATTTTAGGTGGGGCTAAAGCTTCTTTCCCAATCACCATGGAGACAGCCACGGCAGACTGGGCGGAACTTCTGTTGGGACTGGTCACAAACACCGAGCCAATAAGAGAGGTCCGCCTTAACTGGCCAGTTCCTTAGAGTCCTCCATTTTGTCCATCGATACTCCATGGCCTCTTCTGGCTTTGGCCACAGGAATTGAGTACACCCAGGGAATATCTTTACTTCTGGCAACCCCTGATGTGGACATTTTCAAGACACTGAGAGAGCAGGCAAAGTACCTCTTTTACACTTAGTTGAGGATATAGGGTCGCTATGAGTCAGAATTGACTCGACGGCACTGGGTTTTGTTTTTTTTTTTCAGGATATCAGTAGGCAAGGTGGCCTTATTTAGCATCTATGGTCCCTCTCTGTACGTGATCCCTTGGAGAGTTCTCTTCATTCTACCCTTGAGACACATCACAAGTATGAGGGGCCTGAGAGCCTGGAGATGATAGGGGGAAGGCTTCTGGCTGTACTGGTTCCCCATGGGCAGAGAATAGCAGTTAGCCTATCTGGATGGTTTCATATACTGTTGACCTACATGGGAAAGTCACCACTGGTGGACCTGGCCAGGTGGAGCTTGTGGGCAGATGCAACCTCTCTGGCGACTAATAATTCCGCTGATCCTTTGTATGGTGAAAAACCCCCTGCCAAGTGGGATGGGCAGAGAACATTGACCCACACCTGCCAGGAGCCTCTCCTGGAACTAAAGGTCCCAACCTGGTCTCAACCTTGTCACCCTCTCAGCACACACCTTGCATGCACACATAATTCTGCCTTTCTCCATCAGTGCCTTATCCTACTAGGAAAAACAGCATGCCACTCAGTCAAAGGCAGTACAGCCCAAACGAAGTGAAACTGCCATTTTCCAGTTTTTGCTCCCGACAGGTCCACTGCCTCTGGTGGAACACTGTGTATGTGGCCTTCCTCCAAGGACAAGGCCGAAATCCTGGTAGCCAGGGCCCTAGCAGTCCAGCAGTTTGCCACATAAAGGAGGGATCCTTGGCCCTTGACTGGGTCGTCATTCATCTCCACGATGTCCACTACTGGCCCTGGCCTTTGGCCGATGCGTCATTGAACATGTGCTCCCTAGCGATATTTCTCTACCCGTCACTATCATTCTGCCACCAGGGGATATGTAATTGTGGAAGTCACCATCTATCACTGGCAGCAGTGTCACAAGTCACTATAGATCTAGGCACAAGCTGACCTTAGCTGTCTTCTGCCCCAAGCAAGGGCCTGAATCCTTTATCCCAGATGGTGACACCTGGGCCATGGCGGACACTAATCTTTATCAAAACAGAGGGCTGGGTGATGGTCGGCAGGCCAAGTGAAGGCCGGGTTGGCGTGGCTAAGGCTTGTTCACCATCACCATGCAGACAGCAACTGGAAGAGCGGGTGCAGCTTCTGAGGGGCTGGGTAACATGTACTGAGCCAATGGGAGAGATCTGGCCCACCTGGCCAATGACATACGGCCCTCCTTTGTGAGCTATGACACTTAGTGGCTACCTCTGGCTGTGGCCACACGATTTCAGCACAACCTGGTAAAGGTTATGCAGGCAGATGGGAGCCTCTTGTGCAGAGAGGTTCAGGGCATTGGGAGAGTAGGCCAGGTATCTGTTTTCCACTTTCCTGAGGATATCAGTAGGCAAGGTATCCCCATTCAGCATCTCTTGCCTCTCTCTGTCTCTGTATGTGTTCATCCTCCAAAATCTCTTCATTCTACCTCAGAGACACATCACAACTTGGAGTGTCTGAGAGACTAGAGATGAAAGGGTGGAGGCCTCTGGCTATATTGCTTGCCTATGGGCAGAGAAGAGCAGGTAGTCTGTGTAGAAGGTCTTGATTACTGAGAGGAGCTACACCACAGGCAGATCCTGGCCTGGTGAAGCTTGCAGGCAGATGGAAGCTTTTGTGGAGAGTACTAAATTTGGCTGACACATGGTATGGAAAAACTCGGCCAAGGGGAATGGGCAGAAAACATTGACACATACCTGCCAGAGGCCTAGCTTGGGTCTGTAGATCCCACTCTGGTCTCCACCTTGTCTGTACACATCAAATCCTCCTTTCTCCATGAATGCCTTCTCCTGCTAGGAAACACAGCATGGCAAACTCCACCAAGGAGAGTACAGGAAAAGACAACTGAAACTACCATTTTCCACATTTTGCCGTCTGCTGGTCCACAGCCTCCAGTAACACACTGCACATGTGTCAGGTCTCCTAAGACAAGGCCGAAATCCTGGCAGCCAGGGCACCGGTATTCCAGTGTGTGTGGATGTGGGGATATGGATGACCTGGTTGCCATGTACAGGAGGGTGCCCTGGGCCCTAGACGGGCTCCCACTTGAGCTCCATGATGTCTGCTATTTTTCATGACCTTTGGCCCTTGCCCCCGTGACTATGTGCTCTCTAGCTCCATTTCTCCTCCAACCACTCTGAATCTGCCACCAGGGGATATGTGAACATGGAAATCAACACCTATCAGTGGCGGCAGTGTCACAGGTCACTAGGTATCTAGACTCAGGGTGACCTTGGCTGTCTTCTGCCCCAGGAAAGGGCCCTAAGCCTTCAAAGGAAATGATGACACTTGGGCACTAGCGGACATTATTTTTTTCATTAACACAGGGGTCTTTGTGAGGGTCAACAAGCCAGGTATTCCAGGTCAAGGACAAGTGGGCGGGGCTAAGGCTTCTTTCCCTATCCCCATGGAGACAGCCACTGGAAGACAGGGTGGAACTTCTGATGAGATGGGTCACAAACACTGAGCCAATAGATGTCCACCCTAACTGGCCAATTCCGCAGAGTCCTCCATTTTGTCCACTGACACTCAACTGTCTCTTCTGGCATTCACCTCGAAAATTGAGCACACCCAGGGAATATCCTTACATGTGACAAACCCTGATGTGGACAGGTTCAAGACACTGGGAAGGTAGGCCAAGTGCCTTTTTTCCACTTACTTGAGGATATCAGTGGGCAAGGTGTCCTTATTCAGCATCTATGGTCCCTCTCTGTATGCATTCCTTCAGAGAGTTCTCTTCATTCCACCCCTGAGAAACATCACAAGTACCAGTGCTTCACAGAGAGCCTGGAGACGATAGGGGGAAGGCTTCTGGCTGTACTGGTTCCCCGTGGGCAGAGAATAGCAGGTAGTCTATCTGTATGGTCTTAGATACTATTGACTTACATAGGAAATTCACCATGGGCGAACCCTGGCCAGGTGGAGCTTGTGGGCAGATGCAAGCCTCTTCGGCGACTAGTAATTCCGCTGATCCTTTGTATGGCAAAAAAAAAACCTGCCAAGTGGAATGGGCAGATAACATTGACCTATACCTGCCAGGAATATCTCCTGGGACTAAAGATGCCAACCTGGTCTCATCCTCATCGCCTTACAAGCACACACCTTGCCTGCACATATAATTCTGCCTTTCTCCATGAATACCTTATCCTGCTAGGAAAAATAACATGCCACTCAGTTAAAGGCAGTACCGCCCAAATGAAGTGACACTGCCATTTTCCGATTTTTGTTCCCGACAGGACCACTGCCTCCGGTGGAACACTGCTTATGTGTCTGCCCTCTGAAGACAAGGCTGAAATCCTGGCAGCCAGGGAGCCAACAGTCCAGTGGTTTCTGGATATGGGGAAATGGATGACCTGTTTGCCACATACAGGAGGGAGCCTTGGGCACTAGACTGGCTCGCCATTCAGCTCCACGACGTCCACTACTGGCCCTGGACTCTGTCTGGTGCCTCCGTGAATGTGTGCTCTCTAGCCATATTTCCCGTCCCGTCACTATCATTCTGCCACCAGGGGATATGTGATCGTGGAAATCACCATTTATCACTGGTAGCAGTGTCACAAGTCACTACAGTTCTAGGCACAAACTGACCTTGGCTGTCTTCTGCCCCAGGCAAGGGCGTGAATCCTTTATCCCAGATGGTGACACCTGGGCCGTGGTGGACATTAATTTTTATCAACACTGAGGTCTGGACCAGGTCAGCATGCCAGGTGAAGGATGGGTGTGCGGGAATAAAGCTTGTTCACCATCACCATGTTTCCAGCCCCCAGAAGAGTGGGTACAGCTTCTGAGGCGCCAGGTCAGAAGTACCAAGCCAATGGGAGAGATCTGGCCCACCTGACCTATGACATAGGGCCCTCCATTGTGACCTATGACACTTAGTGGCCACCTCTGGCTGTGGCCACATGATTTTAGTACAACCTGGGAAAAGCTAAGCAGGCAGATGGGAGCCCCTGGTGCAGAGAGGTTCAGGGAACTGGGGGAGCACGCCAGGTACCCGTTTTCCACTTTCCTGAGCATATCAGTAGGAAGGCATCCCCACTCACCATCTCTTGCCTCTCTCTCTCTCTCTCTGAGTTCATTGTACAAAAGCTCTTCATTCTACCCCTGAGACACATCACAACTTGGAGTGCCTGAGAGACTAGAGATGAAAGGATGGAGGCCTCTGGCTGTACTGCTTGCCCACGGGCAGAGAAGAGCAGGTAGTCTGTGTAGAAGGTCTTGATAGTAGTGATTGTTGAGGGGAGCTACACCACAGGCAGACCCTGGCCTGGTGAAGCTTGCAGGCAGATGGAAGCCTTTGCGGAGAATACTAATTTGGCTGAGACATGGTATGGGAAAACCAGGCCTAGAGGAATGGACAGAAAACACTGAAACATACCTGCCAGAAGCCTAGCCTGGGTATGAAAATCCCATCCTAGTCTCTACGCTGTCATCGTCTCAGCACATACCTTGCCTGCACACATCAGATCTGCCTTTCTCCATGAATGCCTTCTCCTGCTAGGAAAAACAGCACGTCACTCAACCAAAGGAGAGCACAGGCAAAGTCAACTGAAGCCCCCATTTTCAAGATTTTACCCTCTGCTGGTCCAAAGCCGCTGGTGGCACACTGCATATGCGTCACTTCTCTGAAGACAAGGCCGAAATCCAGGCATCCAGGGCCTCAGCAGTCCAGAGTCTGTGGATGTGGGCATATGGATCACCTGCTTGCCACGTACAGGAGGGAGGTCTGGGCCCTAGACCGGCTCTGCTTGAGCTCCACAACGTCAGATATTTTTCCTGAACTTTTGCCCGTGCCCCCGTGAGTGTGTGATCTCTAGCTACACTTCTCCTCCGACCACTCTGAATCTGCCACCTGCAGATAGGTGAGCATGGAAATCAACATCTATCACTGGTGGCAGTGTCACAGGTCACAAGGTGTCTAGGCTCAGGCTGACTTTGGCTGTCTTCTGCCCCAGGCAAGGGCTCTGATCCTTCCAAGGAAATGAGGACACGTGGTCACTGGTCGACATCCTTTCTTTCATCCACACAGCATTCTGGGTGACGGTCAAGAGGCCAGGTAGGCCAGGCGAAGGTCCACTGCAGGAGCTAAGGTTTGTTTCCCAATCACCGTGGTGGCAGCTACCGGAAGACTGGGTGGAACTTCTGATGGGACAGGTCACAAACACTGAGCCAATAGGAGAATTCCGGTCTAACTGGCCAGTTCTGCAGAGTCCTCCATTTTGTCCATGGACACTCAACCGCCTTTCTCTGGCTTTGGCCACAGGAATTAAGCACACCCAGGGAATATCTTTAAGACAGGTAGCAAAGGCCCTGAGATCGGAGGGTGACTCTTTGAGAAATAGCAAAGAGGCTACTGTGGTTATAAGACAGGGTCAAAGGCCTGAGAATAGAGGGTACCTGTTTGAGAAATAACAAAGAGACTAGTGTAGTTAGAGGAGAAGCAAGTAAAAGAGAAATAGACTGTATTATAAGAGAGAAAATAGGGGGATGAGTGTGGAACCTAGAGACTTTGTAAGAGAAGGAGCAGAAGGGCCCCCTTCTGACTTTCAGAAGCAGCTGGAGAAAACCAGACCCAGGGACATGCGCAGAACATACACGTGTGACCTTCCACCAGGGGCAGTGAGGGGCTACAGCCCCAGCCAGGGAATCGAACCCAGAGAGTGAGAGACTGCACAGGTGTGACACCCCATAATAAGTCCTGCTACGCATCCCAGAGGCCTCCAGGACAGGAGCCATCTTGGAAAGCTGCTGCGGCTGCACCTTAGTTAACATAACCCTGGCCTGAGCCTATGAATAAACATGGATCTTTTCCTGCCCAAGAACTTTGAAAAACTCGGGCCTGTCTTTTGTTCTGTGAGATGAGGGTAAGCCTTGCTCTAGGCTCTCCTTGTCTCCGCTTGCGAGATTCTTCAAAAATGCTTTGCTCTTGTGGAAAACTACGTGCCTTACCTGCTCATTCTTGACCAGTCAGGGGCAAGAACCTTATTCCAGCAACAATTTTGGTGAGCCAGGAGGCACAAAGGGATCCTTTGCATCCCGTTCCTGGACCCAAGGCAGTGGAGAGGAGAATTCCCTGACCCTGGCGGTGAACGAAGCAGCTGCTGAGACTGATTTATTCTTGCGTTTCTCCGCCAGGTAAGGACTTCTCCCCTTTACTCCTCACGGCCCGACCTTAGTTTCATTTTCCTCCCGAGCAAACTTCCTGTTGTTGCGTCTGTTTTTCCTTGGAAATGTGAAGTGCAATGATGAGGAGTCAAAAGAAATCCAAGTGGCAGATGAGTCGCTCACGCGGGTAAGGCCACCTGGGAGTCCTCCATGGACGGGTGTCTCATACTGTGGGGGCTGGAGGCACTAGTGAAGGGTGAAGCAGCCCCAGAGCGATGGGCCTAAACTGACCCTAGGGACCAAGGGACACCTTCTAAAGGGTCTCCAGTGCGACAGGTCATTTGACCCTAGGGACCAAGAGATACCTTAAACCTTAGGGACCAGGGATCTTCCCATCAGAAATTACTACAGAAAGGTCCCATCAGAAATTACTACAGAAAGGTCTCAGGATTGTCCCCAGTGAGATGGGTCATTTGACCCTAGAGACCAAGGGACACAGTCCACCGAGCATCCCCAGAGCGACGGGGTTTCAAGCCCTAGGGACCAAGGGACGCCTTCTGTTTGACCCCAGGGAGTAGAGAATTTCTGACCTGTTGGTAGTGCACTCTTGGCAGGAACTGCAGCCTGCCCCTTTTCCTCTCTTTGCTCTCCTCTCAAGCTGGCCTTTTGTCCAGCCACTTGTTCCAGCCGTCTTTTTGTGCGTCTGGATATTGTCTGCCTCTAGATGGTACACCGTGTTTCTGGGGGAATGGATGTAGAGGTCTCTGTTTAGATGGAGAGATTGAAGCCCCTCTCTTCCGTATTGGGGTTAAGAGGTATCTGGAAAATCAAAGTGGAGATGCAGATATGCCTAGTAATGTGTTAGGCTTCACTAAGCCATTTCTGACTTGTCTAGTCCAAGCTTTCTCTGTTTGTCTTATATGTGACCGGGGCTCTATGGGAGATTGAGGCTGTGAGGTTGTCTCACTCGCCTCTGTGTCTTATGTGTAATGTGTGTGTTGTGTAGAAACTAATTGGTGAAGAAAAATTCAGGTTGAATTGGAGCATGCTTGTAGAGACTCCTGAGAATTTACTGACTGGGCTGTTTACTGAGCAATTGGTCATCTTTTGCTGTAGGTGGTTTGAAGAAAAAAGGTAATTTCGTCTTAAAGGAAAAGTAGTTTCAGAACAGCAGAAGAGAAAGAAATTGTTGTCTTTTGCCTTTCAAAATGTCTGGAATTGGGATTACTCCCTCCAGCTTCCAGTCTCCCTAGCTACCAATTGGATTCGTTTACAAAATTGCTAAAGGGCTTTGGTATTTACTGGGTAGGTAGCCTTTCAAAATGCCTCTGTATGTAAATGAATCCGAATGGGCTCATCTTGTCTTCTACCTTGAGTTAAAAGGTATGTAGGGTGGGGCAATATCAGTCCTCGTTAGCCCCCAGCCCTCAGCTGCCAAGGCCACAGTGGAACATGTCTGAAATGGCCTGGAGAAATGTTAATTGGTCAGTTATGCAGGAACCTTGTGGTTTCCAAAGCCACTTGATAAAATTAAATTGGAAAATATGAGAAATAGTAAAAGTCGAATGAAAATTTGGAATATTTAAAGAAACTTTATTTCAATTAGTTATGTTTTATCTTTTAGGTAACTTATTGATGTTAAATTGAATCTGCTTCTAAGACATAGGTTCAGTCTGTCATTAGAATAAGATTCCTGAGTCAGAAACCAAGCCATATGGCTTTAAGAAAAAACTAAGGTTTTTTAAGATCTTTGGGTTAAATAACTATTGTTTCTTGGTAACTTACGATAAACTCCTGACAAGTTTGAAAGTCACAAAACTTTTCATAAAGAAAAAGTGCTAAAAAGGTTTATTTAATATGATATAAATTACATGGAACATGTTTTTAAAGTTGTAAGAAGTGCCTGATTTTTTCTTTTTGGGTTGTTGCTAACTTCGTTGATTTATCTTTGGAGTCTAACACCATTAAAAGGTTTGAATGGAGAATTCACATCATTTACCTATGAAGTGATTTTTGTTGCTGTTCAGGTATTTAGAGCCTTAACGGTCTTGGTATATTCTTGATATATCCTGACTGCATGGTGTTGTGTCTCAATATTATGCGTTACATCTGAAGTTCTTTAAAAATATGGTTAATGGTTTGTAACTGATTTCTGTCAGGTCTTTCATCATCAAGGATTATGTATTACCAATTAATCATGCCTATATTAAGTTTTTGTCAGCTACAGATAAGTTTTTACTTTACTGATTTCCTGAAAACACTTGACCAAAATATCTAAAGGGCACTATGGGTTTTATGTGAGAATACCCCTGATGCTTTAAGGTCCGACTTTCTGGAGATAAGAAACCATATTCTTCTTTTTTCCTAAATTATCTAACTAGTGGGTTTAAATATTGTAACTCTTGAATTAAAAGTTCTTGTTGACAAACTTAACAAAGTTGTGGATATCATGACCAGAAAGGTGTCTGAAATTTGCGCCATGATTTTACAAATTAGAATAGCAATCTTAGGCTTGGCAGAATGCTGAGGCACATGAAAAACAGTTACTGATGCTGCTCATGTGTGAACAAACACCTCAGGAAATTTGTTTCCTTGGTTCAAAAGCCTTAGAGTCAAGGTTTTGAAACAAGCTGCTCAGCCATATTTTGAACCGTACCTGAGCCATTTTTTCTCTTCTTTCTTCCTTCTCTTCTTTCCCTCCCCCAGCCCATCCTTGCCTCCAAGTAAGATCCTGATGTTAGCTCCCCAAATGGTTAAGTGTTAACCAATGTTTCCTCTAAGACTGTGGGAAAAAAGTGATATTGATCTAAGCCTGTCAAATAAGATGAAGGATGGCACCAGGTACTCCCTGAGCTGATGGGATAATGGCAGGAAAAGATCAACATGTTTGAGATAGGACCACCAAAACCAAACAAGAAAAAGAGCGCACATTTCACAAGTCCCTAAAACTTATGGCCCCTTTTCCCTTAAAAACCCGAACCCATCGGTAGTCTGGTGAGACAGACGACTTTAGGAGGCGATCATTCCCCTCTGTCTCCATACACCGGTATATCTAATAAAGCTCTTGCTACCCACCTCACCCCGTCTCAAGAACTGGCTCTCTGCGGCAGGCGGCTCTAACTCGTGAACTTGCGGTAACAGCTTCAGTGGTGAATTCAGACAATTAGCCTAATGTTAGTGTTTCTGTTCTACCCCCTGATTTGCTGTAAGGTGCCTGAGATCTTAAAAACAGATAGTATTGAATATTTTTAATCGAAGATTCTATAACAAGATCATGCCATGAAAGACTTGTACATAATTCTCTTAGAATCCAGATTTCTGACTTTCATAGAAGTTGGGGCAACCCACACAGGCCATAGCCTTTGGGTATCCTTTTATAAACAATTGTCCAGATAAACTAGCAAGACGATTTTGCTCTGGGCAATGTGCTTTTTTTTGAAGAATTCAGTCTGTTTTGAAAAACTGACTCCAAAGATTAGACTGAGTTATGTTTTGGGTAAATATACAGAAAATCATGTATCTTAAACCAGATTCTCAGAGATCAACCTCATGGCTCAGACTTCATCTTGTCTTAGATTCCAGTTCTGCTTCTGAATAAGTGACCCCTGACTGTTAATAGGTAAACCAAAGAGGGACAGCTTGCCCTCAGTGAGAATGCTTAGTATATTTTAGATGGATTAACTGAAGGCCTCCAACAAGAAAAGCCAATGATGAAAACTTAGTTGCCACATGTAAGTTTTTCTGTATTTTCTGTTTTCTCTGGACAAACTTTGTGTGTTAAAGGTAATTTTAAGTTTATCATCCTTTGTAAAACAAGAGTCAGAAGAAAGCCCATTGGTCCAACACTCAGGGTATGGTTGGTAACTTTAATTCCTATTTATGGTATATTTAAATAGGAGACATCTTTAAGAAATTTATGCAAAAAAAAAAAAGATTAGAGAGTGTGTAGAAGACCCTGAGAGATTTAAGGATGAGTTCATGAAATGCAGCTTGAATTTTAATCTGACCTAGAGAGATGTGATGGTCATTTTAACTCACTGTTGTAGTATGGATGAAGAGACTAAGATCCTGACTAAGGCTAGAGAACAGACAGATGGTGGTAACTGTCCACAACCAACACATGTTATTTTCAGACTGGGAGGAGAAACAGTCCCCAGTGCGGAGCCAAATTGGGATTACAATAGAGATGGTAAAAAAAAAAAAAAAGCCAATTATTTAGTTCCATGTGTAATAGGCAAGATTTAGAAGTGTATAGCCAAGCCTGTTAATTATAATAGGGTAAAAGAAATTACCCAGACAGAAGAGAACTCAGCAGGCTGATTGAGGCTTTGAAGAAATAGTCTGACCCTGAGTGTCCAAAAGAAAACACTTTGCTAACTATGATTAAAAAGAAACAGCGGAAGATAGAGGCAGGACCCCAGACGCCACTCTCATGACTGGTTGAGGAAGCCTGTAAGGTCTTTAAGAGCAGGGAACTGGAAGCAGAAGATAAAATGAGGAAAAAGCCCCGAATGTTGGCAATAGCACGTCAGGACCCACCTCGAGGTAACCCAACAGGATCTTAAAGATGACGGCCTCCACAAGAATTTCTTCATCGGCTGGTGAGTATCAAGCCAGACCAATGTGGGTATTAAAAAAAGGAGAGGCCATTAAGGTGGATTGCCCTGAGTGTTCTATAACAGGGTGCCCAGTTGACTTCCACCAGAAGCCAGTACAGGCAGGCCCACAGTGCCTGATGTCCCTCTTGGAAGAGGAGGAAGAGTAGCCCTATTGACAAGGCCCAGAAGTCCACTCAGCTCCTGGCCAGAAGACCATCACTATTTCCACAACAGAGCCTTGGGTTACTCTTGACATGGGAGGTAAGGAGAGTGAATTTTTGCTAGACACGAAAGCTACCTTCTCTGTTTTAACCCAAAATCCAATCATGACTGTATAGTCATTGGTGTTGACAGGAAGCCTAAGGTAAACAACTTTACTTTTCCCCTTTCCTGGGGTGGGCCAAAGAATGTAAAAAACAACAGGGGGAGGTCAAGATACTTGGTGGGCAGTGTAGAAAACATTCCCCTCTATTACTTGGTTTCTACTCTTTTGGGGCCCACCTCCTAGATACCCCAGAATTAAACTTAAAAGTGTGCCAAACTTTGAACCCTGCCACCTTTTTATACAATCGTCAGCCAGACTGGTATTATTGAGACAAGAGCTTTACCACCAGAAATATCGGCCCAAAAAGCTAACTGCCCTGGTGCGTGCCCTAAGAGAAAAGAAGGGTTTTTTTCTTAGGATGAGACAGGATGGATGAAGAATGGTGAGGGAGTATATGTTCCTGAGTACTTATTATGGAAAATAGTAAAAGCGTTCCATGATGCCACACACTATGGCAGGGATGCCCTCCTAAGACTATTGTCTAATGTATAAAAAGAAAAGGGCTATTAAAACAAATAGTTCCCCGATTTAGACCACCAAGGTCTTTCCATGACAGAAGCCACCGTAGTGTCTACAGCCTTAACGGGGGGAATAATATTATTATTCCCTGCCTGTTTAAGCTTTTAGTCAGGCCAAGATCCTGGTCATGCAAGGCTACCAACTGATTCCCTAAGATGGGGTACTGATAGTAACTTAGATCAGGTAGTGAAAGACTTCTGCTCCGTTAGGAAAAACAATGCCCAGTCCAGCATGTAGAAGTTACAGAAGCAGAGACCTTCATCCACATTCCCATAAAGATTTATGGGGTTGAATCTCTCGGGGGAGTAAGACAAGTGAGCAAAGGCCTGAGATTAGAGGGTGCCTGTTTGAGAAATAGTGAAGAGACTGGTGTGCTTAGAGGAGAAGCAAGTAAAAGAGAAATGCACTATATTATAAGAGAGGTAATGGGGGATGAGTGTGGAACCCAGAGACTTCGTAAGACAAAGAACAGAGGGGCCCACAAATCTGCCAAGTAACAAGAAATAGGCCAGGGCGCAAAAACAAAGCCATTCGCCAGAGCAATGGGGTAGGCAGGGTATCTAAAAACAGCTCACAAACTTCTTTAAAGTTGCTTTTCAGAAAAAG
Source organism: Loxodonta africana (assembly GCF_030014295.1). NCBI lineage: Eukaryota > Metazoa > Chordata > Mammalia > Proboscidea > Elephantidae > Loxodonta > Loxodonta africana. The sequence goes on from NW_026975055.1 coordinate 3,173,375, forward strand.
CTGCAGAAAACCAGGCACAAGGACATGCACAAAACATCCACCTGTGAACGCTGTGAGACCTTCCGCCAGCGGCAATGAGGGGCTACAGACCCAGCCAGGGAATAGAATCCAGAGAGCAGGAAACTGCCCAGGCGTGACATCCCATGATACATCCTGCTACGAATCCCAGCAGCGTCCAGGACAGAAGCCATCTTGGAAAGCTACTCGCCAAGAACCTTAGTTAACATATCCCCACCTATGCCAATAAGTAAACACAAACCTTATCCTGCCAAAGAACTTTAAAAACTCAGGCCCTTCTTTTATTCTGTGAGATGAGGGTAAACATTGCTCTAGGCCCTCCTAATCTGCAATTACAAGCATCTTCCAGAAAGATACATGCCTTACCTACTCATTCCTGACCAGTGAGAGGCAAGAACATTATTCCAGTAACATCTTAATAGGTGGAATCCCCTGCTGTGGATAGGTTTGACACACCTGGAGAGCAGGCAGGTTCCTCTGTTCCACTTATGCTAGGACATCAGTAGGCAAGGCGCCCTTCCTCAGCATCTATGGCCTCTCTCTGTATGTGTTCATTCAGAGAAATCTCTTCATTCTACCCCTGAGACACATCACAAGTATGAGGGGCCTGAGAGAGAACCTGGAGATGAAACGGTGGAGGCTTGTGGCTGTACCGCTTCCCCGTGGGTAGGGAATAGCAGGTAGTCTCTCTGGAAGGTCTTAACTTCTGTTGACTGACATGTGCAATACAGTAGGTTTGGAACCTGACCAGGTGGAGCTTGTGGGCAGATGCAACCTCTCCGGCGACAAATAATTCCGCTGCTGCCTTGTATAGTCTAAATCTAGCCCTGCCAAGTGGGATGGGCATAGAACATTGACCCACATCTGCCAGGGGCCTTTCCTGGGACTAAACATCCCAACCTGGTCTCAACGTCGTCACCCTCTCAGCACATACCTTTCCTGTACACATAATCCTCCCTTTCTCCGTCAGTGCCTTATCCTCCTAGGAAAAAAAGCATGCCGCTCAAAGAGGCCGATGCCAGGGAAATCGAGGAGACACTGCCATTTTCCAAATTTTTGCTGTCTATATACCCCCGCCTCCGGTAGAAAGCTGCGTATGTTGGCGGGCTGTGAAGGCAAGGTCAAAACCCTGGCAGCTTGGGCCCCGGCTGTCCAATGGTTTATGGACGTGGGGACACGTATGACCTCTTTGCCACATACAGGAGGAATCCTTGGGCACTTCACTGGCTCGCAATTCAGCTCCACGACGTCCACTCCTGGCCCTGGCTTTTGGCTGGTGCCGCATTGAACGTGTGCTCCGCATCGATGTTTCTCCACCCGTCACTATCATTCTGCCACCAGGGGATATGTGAGTGTGAGAGTCACATTTGTCACTGGCAGCACTGTCACAAGTCACTAGACTTTTAGGTACCACTGACCTCGGCTGTCTTCTGCCCCAGGCAAGTCCCGAATCCTTTATCCCAGATACTGACCCCTGGGCACTGGCAAACATTAATTTTTATCAAAACAGAGGTCTGAGTGAGGGTTGGCAGGCCAGGTAGGTGAAGTGAAGCCCAGGTGGGAGGGACTAAGGCTTCTTTGCCATCACCATGGAGACAGTCCCCGAACCGGAAGAGTGGGCGCAGCTTATGATGGGCATGGTGACAAGGTTGAGACAATGGAAGAGATCCGGCCTGCCAGGCAGCTGACACACGGACCTTCATTATGACCTATAACACCTAGTGGCCACAGGATTTGAGCAAACCCTGGGAAAGCCTATGCAGGCACAAGGGAGCCCCTGGTGCGGACTGGTTCAGGGTATTGGCAGAGCAGGCCAGTTACCACTTTCCCACTTTCCTGAGGATATCAGTACACAAGGCAACCCCACTCAGGATCTCTTGCCTCTCTCTGTATGTGTTCATTCTCTGAAATCTCTTCCTTCTCCCCCTTGTCACTTCACACCTTGGAGGGCCTGACAGAGGGCCTAGAGAGGAAAGAGCAAAGGGGGAAGGCCTCTGGCTCTACTGGTTGCCCATGGGCAGAGAAGATCTGCTAGTCTATCTGGAAGGTCTACAGAGTAGTGATTGATTGGTCAGGTACATCACGGGCGGACCCTGGCCAGGTGAAGCTTGCTGACATGTGGCAGCCTCTCCGGAGACTACTAATATCGCTGACAACATTGTATGCAAATACCCAGGTGAGTTCGAAGGGTAGAAAACATTGACACACACCTCACAGAGGCCTATCCTGGGTCTGAAAGACTCCACCCTGATGTCCAGTGACTCATTATCTCAGCACACACTTTGTCTGCACACATGGAATCCGCCTCTCTCCACGAAAGCCTTCTCTGGCTAGGAAAAACAGGCTGTCACTCAGCGAAAGGAGAGCACAGGCAAAGTTAACTGAAGGCCCCATTTTCAAGATTTTACCCTCTGCTGGTCCACAGCCTCTGGTGGCATACTGCATGTGCCTCACTTCTCTGAAGGCTAGGCCGAAATCCGGGCATCTAGGGCCCAAGCAGTCCAGAGTCTGCGGATGGCGGCATATAGATCACCTATTTCCCACGTACATGAGGGAGGTCTGGGCCATAGACTGCTTCCGCGAGAGCTCAACTACCTCACCTATTTTCCCTGACCTTTGGCCTGTGCCCTCGTGAGTGTCTGATCTCTAGTTACACTTCCCTTCCACAACTCTGAATCTGCCACCTGTCGACACCTGAGTGTGGAAATCAACATTTATCACTGGCTGCAGTGTAACAGGTCACTAGGTGTCTAGGCTCAGGCTGACCTTGGCTGTCTTCTGCCCAGGCAAGGAGCCTAATCCTTCCAAGGAAATGAGGACACGTGCTCACTGGCCGACATCCTTTCTTTCATCTACACAGCGGTCTAGATGAGGGTCAAGAGGCCAGGTGGGCCAGGTGAAGGCTGAGTGCGGGGCCTAAGGCTTCTTTCCGAATCACGGTGTAGACAGCCACTGGAAGGCTGGCCGGAACTTCTGACAGGGACGGGTCACAAACACTGAGCCAATAGGAGAGGTCCAGCCTAACCGGCCAGTTCCGAAGAGCCCTCCATTTTACCCAAGGACACGCAACGGCCCCTTGTGTCTTTGGCCACAAAATCCAGGGCACCCAGAGAATAACTTCACAGTAGGCAACCACTCATGTGGACACGTTCGACACACTGGGCCAGCAGGCAGGTACCACTCTTCCACTTACGCTAGGATATCAGTAGGCAAGGCGCCCTTCCTCAACATCTATGGCCCCTCTCTCTGTGTGTTCATTCAGACAAATCTCTTCATTCTACCCCGAGACACATCACAAGTATCAGGGGCCTGAGAGAGAGCCTGGAGATGAAATGGGGTAGGCTTCTGGCTGTACCACTTCCCCATGGCTAGAGAATAGCAGCTAGTCTCTCTGGAAGGTCTTAGCTTCTGCTGATTCACATGGCAATACAGTAGGGGCGGACCACAGCCAGGTGGAGCTTCTGGGCAGATGCAACCTCTCCGGCGACGAATAATTCCGTTCCTGCTTTGTATGGTGAAAACCTCCCCCCGCCAACTGGGATGGGAAGACAGCATTGACCCACACCTGCCAGGGGCCTTTCCTGGGACTAAAGATCCCAACCTGGTCTCAACGTCGTCACCCTCTCAGCACACACCCTTCCTGCACACATAATCCCAATGCTGCCTTTCTCCGTCAGGGCCCTATCCTACTAGGAAAAAAAGCATGCCGCTCAAAAAGGCCAATGCCAGGAAAACCGAGGAGACACTGCCGTTTTCCAAGTTTTTGCTGTCTATATGTCCCCGCCTCCGCTGCAAGGCCGCGTACCTGGCCGGGCTCCGACGGCAACGCCGAAATCCTGGCAGCCTGGGCCCCAGAGGTCCAATGGTTTATGGACGTGGGGACAGAGGTCGCCACTTTACCACATACAGGAAGAATCCTTGGGCCCTTGACTGGCTCGCCATTCAGCTCCACCACGTCCACTACCGGCCCTGGCCTTTGCTTTGGCTGGTGCCCCACTGAACGTGTGCTCTGGAGCGATGTTTCTCCACCCGTCACTATCATTCTGCCACCAGGCGATACGTGACTGTGGCAGTCACCATTTGTCACTGGCAGCAGTGTCACAAGGCAGTAGACTTCCAGGTACCCGCTGACCTAGGCTGCCTTCTGCCCCAGGCAAGGTCCCGAATCCTTTATCCCAGGTGCTGACACCAGGGCACTGGCGGGCATTAATTTTGAGCAACACAGAGGTCTGAGTGAGGGTCAGCGAGCCAGGTAGGTGAAGTCAAGGCCAGGTGGGCGGGGCTGAGGCTTCTTTGCCATCACCATAGAGACAGTCCCCCCACCGCAAGAGTGGGCGGAGCTTGTGATGGGCCTGCTGACAAGACTGAGCCAATGGCAGAGATCCGGCACGCCAGGCAGATGACACAGGGCCCTCCATTGTGACCTATGACGCCTAGTGCCCACAGGATTTGAGCATACCCTGGGAAAGGCTACGCAGGCACAAGGGAGCCCCTGGTGTGGACTGCTTCAGGGCATTGGCAGAGCAGGCCAGTTACCTCTTTCCCACTTTCCTGAGGACATCAGTACGAAAGGAATCCCCACTCAGCATCTCTTGCCTCTCTCTGTCTCTCTCTGGATGTGTTCCTTCTCTGAAATCTCTTCCTTCTCCCCCTTGTCACTTCACACCTTGGAGGGCCTGACAGAGGGCCTAGAGACGAAAGAGCAAAGGGGGAAGGCCTCTGGCTCTACTGCTTGCCCATGGGCAGAGAAGATCTGCTAGTCTATCTGGAAGGTCTAGAGAGTAGCCATTGATTGGGGAGCTACATCACGGGCGGACCTGGCCAGGTGAAGCTTGCTGACATGCAGCAGCCTCTCCAGAGACTACTAATTCCGCAGATAACGTTCTATGCAAATACCCGGCCCAGTGCCATGGGCAGAAAACATTGACACATACCTGCCAGAGGTCTATCCTGGGTCTGAAGAGTCCACCCTGGTCTCCAGCCACTCATCATCTCAGCACGCACTTTGCCTGCACGCATGGAATCCGCCTCTCTCCACGAATGCCTTCTCCTGCTAGGAAACACACGATGTCACTCAGCGAAAGGAGAGCACAGGCAAAGTCAACTGAAGCCCCCATTTTCAAGATTTTGCCCTCTGCTGGGCCACAGCCTCCGCTGGCACAGTGCATGTGTGTCACTTCTCCGAAGACAAGGCCGCAATCCGGGCATCCGGGGCCCCAGCAGTCCTGAGTCTGCACATGGCGGCATATGGATCACCTCTTTGCCACATACAAGAGGGAGGTCTGGGCCCTACACTGCCTCCGCTAGAGCTCCACGACCTCAGCTATTTTCCCTGACCTTTGGCCCGTGCCCTCGTGTCTGTGTCATCCCTAGTTACACTTCTTCTCCGACCACTCTGAATCCGCCACCTGCGGATACATTAGCATGAAAATCAACATCTGTCACTGCCTGCAGTGTCACAGGTCACTAGGTGTCTAGGCTCAGGCTGACCTTGGCTGTCTTCTGCCCAGGCAAGGAGCCTAATCCTTCAAAGGCAATGAGGACAAGTGGTCATTGGCCGACATTCTTTCTTTCATCCACACAGCGGTCTAGATGAGGCTAAAGAGGCCAGGTAGGCCAGGTGAAGGCTGAGTGCGGGGCCTAAGGCTTCTTTCCCAATCATCATGGAGACAGCCACCGCAAGGCTGGCCGGAACTTCTGACGGGGATGGGTCACAAACACCCAGCCAATAGGAGAGGTCCAGCCTAAGCGGCCACTTCCACAGTGCCCTCCATTTTACCCATGGACACACGACGGCCCCTTCTCTTTTGGGCCACAAAATCCAGGGCACCCATGGAATCACCTCACCGTAGGCAGCCCCTGATGTGGACACGTTCGACACACGGGGCCAGCAGGCAGGTACCACTTTTCCACTTACGCTAGGACATCAGCAGGCAAGGCGCCCTTCCTCAGCATCTATGGCCCCTCTGTGTATGTGTTCATTCGGAGAAATCTCTTCCTTCTACCCCTGAGACACATCACAAGTATGAGGGGCCTGAGAGAGAGCCTAGAGATGGAACGGGGGAGGCTTCTGGCTCTACTGCTTCCCCTTGGGTAGAGAAGAGCAGGTAGTCTCTCTGGAAGGTCTTAGCTTCTGTTGACTGACATGGACAATACAGTAGGGGAGGACCCTGGCCAGGTGGAGCTTGTGGGCAGATGCAACCCCTCCGGCGACGAATAATTCCGCTGCTGCTTTGTATGGTGAAAACCTCCCCCCACCAAGTGGGATGGGTAGAGAACACTGACCCACACCCGCCAGGGGCCTCTCCTGGGACTAAAGATCCCAACATGGTCTCAACGTCGTCACCCTCTCAGCACACACCATTCCTGCACACGTAATCCTGCCTTTCTCCGTCAGGGCCCTCTCCTACCAGGAGAAAAAGCAAGCCGCTCAAAAAGGCCGATGCCAGGGAACTCGAGGAAACACTGCCATTTTCCAAATTTTGGCTGGCTACATGTCCCCGCCTCCGCTGGAAGGCCGCGTAGGTGGCCGGGCTCCGAAGGCAAGGCCGAAATCCTGGCAGCCTGGGCCCCAGCAGTCCCATGGTTTATGGACGTGGGGACACGGATGACCTGTTCGCCACATACAGGAGGGACCCTTGGGCCCTTCACTGGCTCGCCATTCAGCTCCACGACGTCCACTACCGGCCCTGGCCTTTGCTTTGGCTGGTGCCCCACGGAACGTGTGCTCCGGAGCCATGTTTCTCCGCCCATCACTATCATTCTGCCACCAGGCGATATGTGAGTGTGGGAGTCACCATTTGTCACTGGCAGCAGTGTCACAAGGCAGTAGACTTCCAGGTACCCACTGACCTAGGCTGCTTCTGCCCCAGGCAAGGTCCCGAATCTTTTATCCCAGATGATGACACCCGGGCACTGGCGGACATTCATTTGGAGCAACACAGAGGTCTGAGTGAGGGTCAGCAGGCCAGCTAGGTGAAGTCAAGGCCAGGTGGGCGGGGCTAAGACTCCTTTGCCATCACCATAGAGACAGTCCCCCCCCGCAAGAGTGGGCGGAGCTTGTGATGGGCCTGCTGACAAGACTTGAGCCAATGGCAGAGATCCGGCCCGCCAGGCAGATGACACAGGGCCCTCCAGTGTGACCTATGACACCTAGTGGCCACAGGATTTGAGCACACCCTGGGAAAGGCTACGCAGGCACAAGGGAGCCCCTGGTGCAGACTGCTTCAGGGCATTGGCACAGCAGGCCAGGTACCACTTTCCCACTTTCCTCAGGATATCACTACGCAAGGCATCCCCACTCAGCATCTCTTGCCTCTCTCTGTCTCTCTCTGGATGTGTTCCTTCTCTGAAATCTCTTCCTTCTCCCCCTTGTCACTTCACACCTTGGAGGGCCTGACAGAGGGCCTAGAGACGAAAGAGCAAAGGGGGAAGGCCTCTGGCTCTACTGCTTGCCCATGGGCAGAGAAGATCTGCTAGTCTATCTGGAAGGTCTAGAGAGTAGCCATTGATTGGGGAGCTACATCACGGGCGGACCTGGCCAGGAGAAGCTTGCTGACATGCAGCAGCCTCTCCGGAGACTACTAATTCCGCGGAGAACATTCTATGCAAATACCCGGCTGAGTGCCATGGGCAGAAACATTGACACATACCTGCCAGAGGTCTATCCTGGGTCTGAAGAGTCCACCCTGGTCTCCAGCCACTCATCATCTCAGCACACACTTTGCCTGCACACATGGAATCCGCCTCTCTCCACGAATGCCTTCTCCTGCTAGGAAACACACAATGGCACTCAGCCAAAGGAGAGCACAGGCAAAGTCAACTGAAGCCGCCATTATCAAGATTTTGCCCTCTGCTGCTCCACAGCCTCCGCTGGCACAGTGCATGTGTGTCACTTCTCCGAAGACAAGGCCGCAATCCGGGCATCCGGGGCCCCAGCAGTCCTGAGTCTGCACATGGCGGCATATGGATCACCTCTTTGCCACGTACAGGAGGGAGGCCTGGGCCCTACACTGCCTCCGCTAGAGCTCAACGATCTCAGCTATTGTCCCTGACCTTTGGCCCGTGCCCTCGTGTCTGTGTCATCCCTAGTTACACTTCTTCTCCGACTACTCTGAATCCGCCACCTGCGGATACATTAGCATGAAAATGAACATCTGTCACTGCCTGCAGTGTCACAGGTCACTAGGTGTCTAGGCTCAGGCTGACGTTGGCTGTCTTCTGCCCAGGCAAGAAGCTTAATCCTTCAAAGGAAATGAGGACACGTGGTCACTGGCCGACATCCTTTCTTTCATCTACACGGCGGTCTAGATGAGGGTAAAGAGGCCAGGTGGGCCAGGTGAAGGCTGAGTGCGGGGCCTAAGGCTTCCTTCCCAATCACCATGGAGACAGCCACCGCAAGGCTGGCCGGAACTTCTGACGGGGACGGGTCACAAACTCTGAGCCAATAGGAGAGGTCCAGCCTAACCGGCCGGTTCCGCAGAACCCTCCATTTTACCCGTGGACACACAACGGCCCCTTCTGTCCTTGGCCACAAAATCGAGGGCACCCAGGGAATAACTTCACAGTAGGCAACCCCTGATGTGGACACGTTCGACATACTGGGACAGCAGGCAGGTACCTCTTTTCCACTTACGCTACGATATCAGTAGGCAAGGCGCCCTTCCTCAGCATCTATGGCCCCTCTTTGTATGTGTTCTTTTAAAGAAATCTCTTTTTTCTACCCCTGAGACACATCACAACAATGAGGGGCCTGAGAGGGAACCTGGAGAGGAAACAGGGGAGGCTTCTGGCTGTACCGCTTCCCCGTGGCTAGAGAATAGCAGTTAGTCTCTCTGGAAGCTCTTAGCTTCTGTTGATCGACATGGGCAATACGGTAGGGGCGGACCCTGGCCAGGTGGAGCTTGTGGGCACACGCAACCTCTGGGGGAAGAATAATTCCGCTGCTGCTTTGTATGGTGTAAACCTCCCCACGCCAAGTGGGATGGGCACAGAAAATTGACCCACACCTGCCAGGGGCCCTTCCTGGGACTAAAGATCCCAACCTGGTCTCAACCTTGTCACCTTCTCAGCACATACCTTTCCTGCACACATAATCCTGCCTTTCTCTGTCGGTGCCTCATCCTACTAGGAAAAAAGCACGCCGCTCAAAAAGGCCGATGCCAGAGAAATCGAGGAGACACTGCCATTTTCCACATTTTTGCTGTCTACATATCCCCGCCTCCGGTGGAAGGCTGCCGATGTGGCCGGGCTGCGAAGGCAAGGCCGAAATCCTGGCGTCCCGGGCCCCAGCAATCCAGTGGTTTATGGACGTGGGGACCCGGATGACATGTTTCCCACATACAAGAGGAATCCTTGGGCCCTTCACTGGCTCGCCATTCAGCTCCGCGACGTCCACTACTGGCCCTGGCCTTTGGCCGGTGCCCCATTGCGCGAGTGCTCCGGAGCCATGTTTCTCCACCCATCACTATCATTCTGCCACCAGGGGATATGTGAGTGTGGGAGTCACCATTTGCCTGTCACTGGCAGCAGTGTCACGAGTCACTAGACTTCCAGGTACCAGCTGACCTAGGCTGCCTTCTGCCCCAGGCAAGGTCCGGAATCCTTTATCCCAGATGCTGACACCTGGGCACTGGCCGACATTAATTTTTATCAACACAGAGGTCTGAGTGAGGGTCAGCAGGCCAGCTAGGTGAAGTCAAGGCCAGGTGGGCGGGACTAAGGCTCCTTTGCCATCACCATGGAGACAGTCCCACCACCGGAAGAGTAGGCGGAGCTTATGATGGGCCCGGTGACAAGACTGAGCCAATGGCAGAGATCTGGACCGCCAGGAAGATGACACAGGGCCCTCCATTATGACCTATGACACCTAGTGGCCACAGGATTTGAGCACAGCCTGGGAAAGCCTACGCAGGCACAGGGGAGCCCCTGGTGCGGACTGGTTCAGGGCATTGGCAGAGCAGGCCAGGTACCTCTTTCCCACTTTCCTGAGGATATCACTACGCAAGGCATCCCCACTCAGCATCTCTTGCCTCTCTCTGTCTCTCTCTGGATGTGTTCATTCTCTGAAATCTCTTCCTTCTCCCCCTGAGTCACTTCCCAGCTTGGAGTGCCGGATAGAGTGCCTAGAGACCAAAGAGCAAAGGGGGAAGGCCTCTGGCTCTACTGGTTGCCCATGGGCAGACAAGATCTGGTAGATTATCTGGAAGGTCTAGAGAGTAGTGACTGATGGGGTAGCTACATCACCGGCGGACCCTGGCCAGGTGAAGCTTGCTGACATGTGGCAGCCTCTCCGGAGACTACTAATTCCGCTGGTAACATTGTATGCAAATACCTGGCTGAGTGCGAAGGGCAGAAAGCATTGACACATACCTGCCAGAGGCCTATCCTGGGTCTGAAGAGTCCACCCCGGTCTCCAGCGACTCATCATCTCAGCACACACTTTGCCTGCACACAGGGAATCCGCCTCTCTCCACGAATGCCTTCTCCTGCTAGGAAACACAGGATGGCACTCAGCCAAAGGAGAGCACAGGCAAAGTCAACTGAAGCCCGCATTTTCAAGATTTTGCCCTCTGCTGGGCCACAGCCTCCGGTGGCACACTGCATGTGCGTCACTTCTCCGAAGACAAGGCCGAAATCCGGGCATCCAGGGCCCCAGCAGTCCAGAGGCTGCGCATGGCGGCATACGGATCACCTCTTTGCCACGTACAGGAGGGAGGCCTCGGCCCTAGACTGGCTCCGCTAGAGCTCCACGACCTCAGCTATTTTTCCCGAACTTTGGCCCGTGCCCTCGTGAGTGTGTGACCTCTAGTTACACTTCACCTCCGACCACTCTCGATCCGCCACCTGTGGATACCTGAGCGTGGACATCAACATCTATCACTGTCTGCAGTGTCACAGGTCACTAGGTGTCTAGGCTCAGGCTGACGTTGGCTGTCTTCTGCCCAGGCAAGAAGCTTAATCCTTCAAAGGAAATGAGGACACGTGGTCACTGGCCGACATCCTTTCTTTCATCTACACGGCGGTCTAGATGAGGGTAAAGAGGCCAGGTGGGCCAGGTGAAGGCTGAGTGCGGGGCCTAAGGCTTCCTTCCCAATCACCATGGAGACAGCCACCGCAAGGCTGGCCGGAACTTCTGACGGGGACGGGTCACAAACTCTGAGCCAATAGGAGAGGTCCAGCCTAACCGGCCGGTTCCGCAGAGCCCTCCATTTTACCCGTGGACACACAACGGCCCCTTCTGTCCTTGCCCACAAAATCGAGGGCACCCAGGGAATAACTTCACAGTAGGCAACCCCTGATGTGGACAGGTTCGACATACTGGGACAGCAGGCAGGTACCTCTTTTCCACTTACGCTACGATATCAGTAGGCAAGGCGCCCTTCCTCAGCATCTATGGCCCCTCTTTGTATGTGTTCTTTTAAAGAAATCTCTTTTTTCTACCCCTGAGACACATCACAACAATGAGGGGCCTGAGAGGGAACCTGGAGAGGAAACAGGGGAGGCTTCTGGCTGTACCGCTTCCCCGTGGCTAGAGAATAGCAGTTAGTCTCTCTGGAAGCTCTTAGCTTCTGTTGATCGACATGGGCAATACGGTAGGGGCGGACCCTGGCCAGGTGGAGCTTGTGGGCACACGCAACCTCTGGGGGAAGAATAATTCCGCTGCTGCTTTGTATGGTGTAAACCTCCCCACGCCAAGTGGGATGGGCACAGAAAATTGACCCACACCTGCCAGGGGCCCTTCCTGGGACTAAAGATCCCAACCTGGTCTCAACCTTGTCACCTTCTCAGCACATACCTTTCCTGCACACATAATCCTGCCTTTCTCTGTCGGTGCCTCATCCTACTAGGAAAAAAGCACGCCGCTCAAAAAGGCCGATGCCAGAGAAATCGAGGAGACACTGCCATTTTCCACATTTTTGCTGTCTACATATCCCCGCCTCCGGTGGAAGGCTGCCGATGTGGCCGGGCTGCGAAGGCAAGGCCGAAATCCTGGCGTCCCGGGCCCCAGCAATCCAGTGGTTTATGGACGTGGGGACCCGGATGACATGTTTCCCACATACAAGAGGAATCCTTGGGCCCTTCACTGGCTCGCCATTCAGCTCCGCGACGTCCACTACTGGCCCTGGCCTTTGGCCGGTGCCCCATTGCACGAGTGCTCCGGAGCCATGTTTCTCCACCCATCACTATCATTCTGCCACCAGGGGATATGTGAGTGTGGGAGTCACCATTTGCCTGTCACTGGCAGCAGTGTCACGAGTCACTAGACTTCCAGGTACCAGCTGACCTAGGCTGCCTTCTGCCCCAGGCAAGGTCCGGAATCCTTTATCCCAGATGCTGACACCTGGGCACTGGCCGACATTAATTTTTATCAACACAGAGGTCTGAGTGAGGGTCAGCAGGCCAGCTAGGTGAAGTCAAGGCCAGGTGGGCGGGACTAAGGCTCCTTTGCCATCACCATGGAGACACTCCCACCACCGGAAGAGTAGGCGGAGCTTATGATGGGCCCGGTGACAAGACTGAGCCAATGGCAGAGATCTGGACCGCCAGGAAGATGACACAGGGCCCTCCATTATGACCTATGACACCTAGTGGCCACAGGATTTGAGCACAGCCTGGGAAAGCCTACGCAGGCACAGGGGAGCCCCTGGTGCGGACTGGTTCAGGGCATTGGCAGAGCAGGCCAGGTACCTCTTTCCCACTTTCCTGAGGATATCACTACGCAAGGCATCCCCACTCAGCATCTCTTGCCTCTCTCTGTCTCTCTCTGGATGTGTTCATTCTCTGAAATCTCTTCCTTCTCCCCCTGAGTCACTTCACAGCTTGGAGTGCCTGATAGAGTGCCTAGAGACCAAAGAGCAAAGGGGGAAGGCCTCTGGCTCTACTGGTTGCCCATGGGCAGACAAGATCTGGTAGATTATCTGGAAGGTCTAGAGAGTAGTGACTGATGGGGTAGCTACATCACCGGCGGACCCTGGCCAGGTGAAGCTTGCTGACATGTGGCAGCCTCTCCGGAGACTACTAATTCCGCTGGTAACATTGTATGCAAATACCTGGCTGAGTGCGAAGGGCAGAAAGCATTGACACATACCTGCCAGAGGCCTATCCTGGGTCTGAAGAGTCCACCCCGGTCTCCAGCGACTCATCATCTCAGCACACACTTTGCCTGCACACAGGGAATCCGCCTCTCTCCACGAATGCCTTCTCCTGCTAGGAAACACAGGATGGCACTCAGCCAAAGGAGAGCACAGGCAAAGTCAACTGAAGCCCGCATTTTCAAGATTTTGCCCTCTGCTGGGCCACAGCCTCCGGTGGCACACTGCATGTGCGTCACTTCTCCGAAGACAAGGCCGAAATCCGGGCATCCAGGGCCCCAGCAGTCCAGAGGCTGCGCATGGCGGCATACGGATCACCTCTTTGCCACGTACAGGAGGGAGGCCTCGGCCCTAGACTGGCTCCGCTAGAGCTCCACGACCTCAGCTATTTTTCCCGAACTTTGGCCCGTGCCCTCGTGAGTGTGTGACCTCTAGTTACACTTCACCTCCGACCACTCTCGATCCGCCACCTGTGGATACCTGAGCGTGGACATCAACATCTATCACTGTCTGCAGTGTCACAGGTCACTAGGTGTCTAGGCTCAGGCTGACCTTGGCTGTCTTCTGCCCAGGGAAGTAGCTTAATCCTTCAAGGGAAATGAAGGACACGTGGTCACTGGCCGACAACCTTTCTTTCATCTACACAGCGGTCTAGATGAGGGTAAAGAGGTCAGGTGGGCCAGGTGAAGGCTGAGTGCGGGGCCTAAGGCTTCCTTCCCAATCACCATGGAGACAGCCACGGCAAGGCTGGCCGGAACTTCTGACGGGGACGGGTCACAAACTCTGAGCCAATAGGAGAGGTCCAGCCTAACCGGCCGGTTCCGCAGAGCCCTCCATTTTACCCATAGACACACAACGGCCCCTTCTGTCCTTGCCCACAAAATCGAGGGCACCCAGGGAATAACTTCACAGTAGGCAACCCCTGATGTGGACAGGTTCGACATACTGGGACAGCAGGCAGGTACCTCTTTTCCACTTACGCTAGGATATCAGTAGGCAAGGCGCCCTTCCTCAGCATCTATGGCCCCTCTTTGTATGTGTTCTTTTAAAGAAATCTCTTTTTTCTACCCCTGAGACACATCACAACTATGAGGGGCCTGAGAGGGAACCTGGAGATGAAACAGGGGAGGCTTCTGGCTGTACTGCTTCCCCCTGGCTAGAGAATAGCAGTTAGTCTCTCTGGAAGCTCTTACCTTCTGTTGAACGACATGGGCAATACGGTAGGGGCGGACCCTGGCCAGGTGGAGCTTGTGGGCAGATGCAACCCCTCCGGCGACGAATAATTCCGCTGCTGCTTTGTATGGTGAAAACCTCCCCCCGCCAAGTGGGATGGGTAGAGAACACTGACCCACACCCGCCAGGGGCCTCTCCTGGGACTAAAGATCCCAACATGGTCTCAACGTCGTCACCCTCTCAGCACACACCTTTCCTGCACACGTAATCCTGCCTTTCTCCGTCAGGGCCCTCTCCTACCAGGAGAAAAAGCAAGCCGCTCAAAAAGGCCGATGCCAGGGAACTCGAGGAAACACTGCCATTTTCCAAATTTTGGCTGGCTACATGTCCCCGCCTCCGCTGCAAGGCCGCGTACGTGGCCAGGCTCCGAAGGCAGGGCCGAAATCCTGGCAGCCTGGGCCCCAGCAGTCCCATGGTTTATGGACGTGGGGACACGGATGACCTGTTCGCCACATACAGGAGGGACCCTTGGGCCCTTCACTGGCTCGCCATTCAGCTCCACAACGTCCACTACCGGCCCTGGCCTTTGTTTTGGCTGGTGCCCCACGGAACGTGTGCTCCGGAGCCATGTTTCTCTGCCCATCACTATCATTCTGCCACCAGGCGATATGTGAGTGTGGGAGTCACCATTTGTCACTGGCAGCAGTGTCACAAGGCAGTAGACTTCCAGGTACCCGCTCACCTAGGCTGCCTTCTGCCCCAGGCAAGGTCCCGAATCCTTTATCCCAGATGCTGACACCTGGGCACTGGCGGACATTGATTTGGAGCAACACAGAGGTCTGAGTGAGGGTCAGCAGGCCAGGTAGGTGAAGTCAAGGCCAGGTGGGCGGGACTAAGGCTCCTTTGCCATCACCATGGAGACAGTCCCACCACCGGAAGACTAGGCGGAGCTTATGATGGGCCTGGTGACAAGACTGAGCCAATGGCAGAGATCTGGCCCGCCAGGCAGATGACACAGGGCCTTCCATTATGACCTAAGACACCTAGTGGCCACAGGATTTGAGCACAGCCTGGGAAAGCCTACGCAGGCACAGGGGAGCCCCTGGTGCGGACTGGTTCAGGGCATTGGCAGAGCAGGCCAGGTACCTCTTTCCCACTTTCCTGAGGATATCACCACACAAGGCATCCCCACTCAGCATCTCTTACCTCTCTCTGTCTGTCTCTGGATGTGTTCATTCTCTGAAATCTCTTCCTTCTCCCCCTGAGTCACTTCACAGCTTGGAATGCCTGATAGAGTGCCTAGAGACCAAAGAGCAAAGGGGGAAGGCCTCTGGCTCTACTGGTTGCCCATGGGCAGACAAGATCTGGTAGTTTATCTGGCAGGTCTACAGAGAAGTGACTGACGGGGTAGCTACGTCACCGGCGGACCCGGGCCAGGTGAAGCTTGCTGACATGTGGCAGCCTCTCCGGAGACTACTAATTCCGCTGGTAACATTGTATGCAAATACCTGGCTGAGTGCGAAGGGCAGAAAGCATTGACACATACCTGCCAGAGGCCTATCCTGGGTCTGAAGAGTCCACCCCGGTCTCCAGCGACTCATCATCTCAGCACACACTTTGCCTGCACACAGGGAATCTGCCTCTCTCCACGAATGCCTTCTCCTGCTAGGAAATACAGGATGGCACTCAGCCAAAGGAGAGCACAGGCAAAGTCAACTGAAGCCCGCATTTTCAAGATTTTGCCCTCTGCTGGGCCACAGCCTCCGGTGGCACGCTGCATGTGCGTCACTTCTCCGAAGACAAGGCCGAAATCCGGGCATCCAGGGCCCCAGCAGTCCAGAGGCTGCGCATGGCGGCATACGGATCACCTCTTTGCCACGTACAGGAGGGAGGCCTCGGCCCTAGACTGGCTCCGCTAGAGCTCCACGACCTCAGCTATTTTTCCGGACCTTTGGCCCGTGCCCTCGTGAGTGTGTGACCTCTAGTTACACTTCACCTCCGACCACTCTCGATCCGCCACCTGTGGATACCTGAGCGTGGACATCAACATCTATCACTGTCTGCAGTGTCACAGGTCACTACGTGTCTAGGCTCAGGCTGACCTTGGCTATCTTCTACCCAGGCAAGGAGCTTAATCCTTCAAGGGAAATGAAGGACACGTGGTCACTGGCCGACAACCTTTCTTTCATCTACACAGCGGTCTAGATGAGGGTAAAGAGGCCAGGTGGGCCAGGTGAAGGCTGAGTGCGGGGCCTAAGGCTTCCTTCCCAATCACCATGGAGACAGCCACCGCAAGGCTGGCCGGAACTTCTGACGGGGACGGGTCACAAACTCTGAGCCAATAGGAGAGGTCCAGCCTAACCGGCCGGTTCCGCAGAGCCCTCCATTTTACCCGTGGACACACAACGGCCCCTTCTGTCCTTGGCCACAAAATCGAGGGCACCCAGGGAATAACTTCACAGTAGGGAACCCCTGATGTGGACAGGTTCGACATACTGGGACAGCAGGCAGGTACCTCTTTTCCACTTACGCTACGATATCAGTAGGCAAGGCGCCCTTCCTCAGCATCTATGGCCCCTCTTTGTATGTGTTCTTTTAAAGAAATCTCTTTTTTCTACCCCTGAGACACATCACAACAATGAGGGGCCTGAGAGGGAACCTGGAGATGAAACAGGGGAGGCTTCTGGCTGTACCGCTTCCCCGTGGCTAGAGAATAGCAGTTAGTCTCTCTGGAAGCTCTTAGCTTCTGTTGATCGACATGGGCAATACGGTAGGGGCGGACCCTGGCCAGGTGGAGCTTGTGGGCACACGCAACCTCTGGGGGAAGAATAATTCCGCTGCTGCTTTGTATGGTGTAAACCTCCCCACGCCAAGTGGGATGGGCACAGAAAATTGACCCACACCTGCCAGGGGCCCTTCCTGGGACTAAAGATCCCAACCTGGTCTCAACCTTGTCACCTTCTCAGCACATACCTTTCCTGCACACATAATCCTGCCTTTCTCTGTCAGTGCCTCATCCTACTAGGAAAAAAGCACGCCGCTCAAAAAGGCCGATGCCAGAGAAATCGAGGAGACACTGCCATTTTCCACATTTTTGCTGTCTACATATCCCCGCCTCCGGTGGAAGGCTGCCGATGTCGCCGGGCTGCGAAGGCAAGGCCGAAATCCTGGCGTCCCGGGCCCCAGCAATCCAGTGGTTTATGGACGTGGGGACCCGGATGACATGTTTCCCACATACAAGCGGAATCCTTGGGCCCTTCACTGGCTCGCCATTCAGCTCCACGACGTCCACTACTGGCCCTGGCCTTTGGCCGGTGCCCCATTGCGCGAGTGCTCCGGAGCCATGTTTCTCCACCCATCACTATCATTCTGCCACCAGGGGATATGTGAGTGTGGGAGTCACCATTTGCCTGTCACTGGCAGCAGTGTCACGAGTCACTAGACTTCCAGGTACCAGCTGACCTAGGCTGCCTTCTGCCCCAGGCAAGGTCCGGAATCCTTTATCCCAGATGCTGACACCTGGGCACTGGCCGACATTAATTTTTATCAACACAGAGGTCTGAGTGAGGGTCAGCAGGCCAGCTAGGTGAAGTCAAGGCCAGGTGGGCGGGACTAAGGCTCCTTTACCATCACCATGGAGACAGTCCCACCACCGGAAGAGTAGGCGGAGCTTATGATGGGCCTGGTGACAAGACTGAGCCAATGGCAGAGATCTGGCCCGCCAGGCAGATGACACAGGGCCCTCCATTATGACCTATGACACCTAGTGGCCACAGGATTTGAGCACAGCCTGGGAAAGCCTACGCAGGCACAGGGGAGCCCCTGGTGCGGACTGGTTCAGGGCATTGGCAGAGCAAGCCAGGTACCTCTTTCCCACTTTCCTGAGGATATCGCTACGCAAGGCATCCCCACTCAGCATCTCTTGCCTCTCTCTGTCTCTCTCTGGATGTGTTCATTCTCTGAAATCTCTTCCTTCTCCCCCTGAGTCACTTCACAGCTTGGAGTGCCTGATAGAGTGCCTAGAGACCAAAGAGCAAAGGGGGAAGGCCTCTGGCTCTACTGGTTGCCCATGGGCAGACAAGATCTGGTACTTTATCTGGAAGGTCTAGAGAGTAGTGACTGATGGGGTAGCTACATCACCGGCGGACCCTGGCCAGGTGAAGCTTGCTGACATGTGGCAGCCTCTCCGGAGACTACTAATTCCGCTGGGAACATTGTATGCAAATACCTGGCTGAGTGCGAAGGGCAGAAAGCATTGACACATACCTGCCAGAGGCCTATCCTGGGTCTGAAGAGTCCACCCCGGTCTCCAGCGACTCATCATCTCAGCACACACATTGCCTGCACACAGGGAATCCGCCTCTCTCCACGAATGCCTTCTCCTGCTAGGAAACACAGGATGGCACTCAGCCAAAGGAGAGCACAGGCAAAGTCAACTGAAGCCCGCATTTTCAAGATTTTGCCCTCTGCTGGGCCACAGCCTCCGGTGGCACGCTGCATGTGCGTCACTTCTCCGAAGACAAGGCCAAAATCCGGGCATCCAGGGCCCCAGCAGTCCAGAGGCTGCGCATGGCGGCATACGGATCACCTCTTTGCCACGTACAGGAGGGAGGCCTCGGCCCTAGACTGGCTCCGCTAGAGCTCCACGACCTCAGCTATTTTTCCCGACCTTT
Organism: Loxodonta africana; assembly: GCF_030014295.1. NCBI lineage: Eukaryota > Metazoa > Chordata > Mammalia > Proboscidea > Elephantidae > Loxodonta > Loxodonta africana. The sequence continues at coordinate 3,192,333 of NW_026975055.1, forward strand.
GGCCCGTGCCCTGGTGAGTGTGTGACCTCTAGTTACACTTCACCTCCGACCACTCTCCATCCGCCACCTGCGGCTACCTGAGCGTGGACATCAACATCTATCACTGTCTGCAGTGTCACAGGTCACTAGGTGTCTAGGCTCAGGCTGACCTTGGCTGTCTTCTTCCCAGGCAAGAAGCTTAATCCTTCAAAGGAAATGAGGACACGTGGTCACTGGCCGACATCCTTTCTTTCATCTACACGGCGGTCTAGATGAGGGTAAAGAGGCCAGGTGGGCCAGGTGAAGGCTGAGTGCGGGGCCTAAGGCTTCCTTCCCAATCACCATGGAGACAGCCACCGCAAGGCTGGCCGGAACTTCTGACGGGGACGGGTCACAAACTCTGAGCCAATAGGAGAGGTCCAGCCTAACCGGCCGGTTCCGCAGAGCCCTCCATTTTACCCGTGGACACACAACGGCCCCTTCTGTCCTTGGCCACAAAATCGAGGGCACCCAGGGAATAACTTCACAGTAGGCAACCCCTGATGTGGACACGTTCGACATACTGGGACAGCAGGCAGGTACCTCTTTTCCACTTACGCTACGATATCAGTAGGCAAGGCGCCCTTCCTCAGCATCTATGGCCCCTCTTTGTATGTGTTCTTTTAAAGAAATCTCTTTTTTCTACCCCTGAGACACATCACAACAATGAGGGGCCTGAGAGGGAACCTGGAGAGGAAACAGGGGAGGCTTCTGGCTGTACCGCTTCCCCGTGGCTAGAGAATAGCAGTTAGTCTCTCTGGAAGCTCTTAGCTTCTGTTGATCGACATGGGCAATACGGTAGGGGCGGACCCTGGCCAGGTGGAGCTTGTGGGCACACGCAACCTCTGGGGGAAGAATAATTCCGCTGCTGCTTTGTATGGTGTAAACCTCCCCACGCCAAGTGGGATGGGCACAGAAAATTGACCCACACCTGCCAGGGGCCCTTCCTGGGACTAAAGATCCCAACCTGGTCTCAACCTTGTCACCTTCTCAGCACATACCTTTCCTGCACACATAATCCTGCCTTTCTCTGTCGGTGCCTCATCCTACTAGGAAAAAAGCACGCCGCTCAAAAAGGCCGATGCCAGAGAAATCGAGGAGACACTGCCATTTTCCACATTTTTGCTGTCTACATATCCCCGCCTCCGGTGGAAGGCTGCCGATGTGGCCGGGCTGCGAAGGCAAGGCCGAAATCCTGGCGTCCCGGGCCCCAGCAATCCAGTGGTTTATGGACGTGGGGACCCGGATGACATGTTTCCCACATACAAGAGGAATCCTTGGGCCCTTCACTGGCTCGCCATTCAGCTCCGCGACGTCCACTACTGGCCCTGGCCTTTGGCCGGTGCCCCATTGCGCGAGTGCTCCGGAGCCATGTTTCTCCACCCATCACTATCATTCTGCCACCAGGGGATATGTGAGTGTGGGAGTCACCATTTGTCTGTCCCTGGCAGCAGTGTGACGAGTCACTAGACTTCCAGGTAAAAGCTGACCTACGCTGCCTTCTCCCCTGGCAAGGTCCGGAATCCTTTATCCCAGATGCTGACACCTGGGCACTGGCCGACATTAATTTTTATCAACACAGAGGTCTGAGTGAGGGTCAGCAGGCCAGCTAGGTGAAGTCAAGGCCAGGTGGGCGGGACTAAGGCTCCTTTGCCATCACCATGGAGACAGTCCCACCACCGGAAGACTAGGCGGAGCTTATGATGGGCCTGGTGACAAGACTGAGCCAATGGCAGAGATCTGGCCCGCCAGGCAGATGACACAGGGCCCTCCATTATGACCTATGACACCTAGTGGCCACAGGATTTGAGCACACCCTGGGAAAGCCTACGCAGGCACAGGGGAGCCCCTGGTGCGGACGGGTTCAGGGCATTGGCAGAGCAGGCCAGGTACCTCTTTCCCACTTTCCTGAGGAAATCACTACGCAAGGCATCCCCACTCAGCATCTCTTGCCTCTCTCTGTCTCTCTCTGGATGTGTTCATTCTCTGAAATCTCTTCCTTCTCCCCCTGAGTCACTTCACAGCTTGGAATGCCTGATAGAGTGCCTAGAGACCAAAGAGCAAAGGGGGAAGGCCTCTGGCTCTACTGGTTGCCCATGGGCAGACAAGATCTGGTAGTTTATCTGGAAGGTCTAGAGAGTAGCGACTGACGGGGTAGCTACGTGACCGGCGGACCCTGGCCAGGTGAAGCTTGCTGACATGTGGTAGCCTCTCCGGAGACTAGTAATTCCGCTGGTAACATTGTATGCAAATACCTGGCTGAGTGCGAAGGGCAGAAAACATTGACACATACCTGCCAGAGGCCTATCCTGGGTCTGAAGAGTCCACCCCGGTCTCCAGCGACTCATCATCTCAGCACACACTTTGCCTGCACACAGGGAATCCGCCTCTCTCCACGAATGCCTTCTCCTGCTAGGAAACACAGGATGTCACTCAGCCAAAGGAGAGCACAGGCAAAGTCAACTGAAGCCCGCATTTTCAAGATTTTGCCCTCTGCTGGGAAACAGCCTCCGGTGGCACGCTGCATGTGTGTCACTTCTCCGAAGACAAGGCCGAAATCCGGGCATCCAGGGCCCCAGCAGTCCAGAGGCTGCGCATGGCGGCATACGGATCACCTCTTTGCCACGTACAGGAGGGAGGCCTCGGCCCTAGACTGGCTCCGCTAGAGCTCCACGACCTCAGCTATTTTTCCCGACCTTTGGCCCGTGCCCTCGTGAGTGCGTGACCTCTAGTTACACTTCACCTCCGACCACTCTCCATCCGCCATCTGCGGATACCTGAGCGTGGACATCAACATCTATCACTGTCTGCAGTGTCACAGGTCACTAGGTGTCTAGGCTCAGGCTGACCTTGGCTGTCTTCTTCCCAGGCAAGAAGCTTAATCCTTCAAAGGAAATGAGGACACATGGTCACTCGCCGACATCCTTTCTTTCATCTACACGGCGGTCTAGATGAGGGTAAAGAGGCCAGGTGGGCCAGGTGAAGGCTGAGTGCGGGGCCTAAGGCTTCCTTCCCAATCACCATGGAGACAGCCACCGCAAGGCTGGCCGGAACTTCTGACGGGGACGGGTCACAAACTCTGAGCCAATAGGAGAGGTCCAGCCTAACCGGCCGGTTCCGCAGAGCCCTCCATTTTACCCGTGGACACACAACGGCCCCTTCTGTCCTTGCCCACAAAATCGAGGGCACCCAGGGAATAACTTCACAGTAGGCAACCCCTGATGTGGACACGTTCGACATACTGGGACAGCAGGCAGGTACCTCTTTTCCACTTACGCTACGATATCAGTAGGCAAGGCGCCCTTCCTCGGCATCTATGGCCCCTCTTTGTATGTGTTCTTTTAAAGAAATCTCTTTTTTCTACCCCTGAGACACATCACAACTATGAGGGGCCTGAGAGGGAACCTGGAGAGGAAACAGGGGAGGCTTCTGGCTGTACCGCTTCCCCGTGGCTAGAGAATAGCAGTTAGTCTCTCTGGAAGCTCTTAGCTTCTGTTGATCGACATGGGCAATACGGTAGGGGCGGACCCTGGCCAGGTGGAGCTTGTGGGCACACGCAACCTCTGGGGGAAGAATAATTCCGCTGCTGCTTTGTATGGTGTAAACCTCCCCACGCCAAGTGGGATGGGCACAGAAAATTGACCCACACCTGCCACGGCCCTTCCTGGGACTAAAGATCCCAACCTGGTCTCAACCTTGTCACCTTCTCAGCACATACCTTTCCTGCACACATAATCCTGCCTTTCTCTGTCGGTGCCTCATCCTACTAGGAAAAAAGCATGCCGCTCAAAAAGGCCGATGCCAGAGAAATCGAGGAGACACTGCCATTTTCCACATTTTTGCTGTCTACATATCCCCGCCTCCGGTGGAAGGCTGCCGATGTGGCCGGGCTGCGAAGGCAAGGCCGAAATCCTGGCGTCCCGGGCCCCAGCAATCCAGTGGTTTATGGACGTGGGGACCCGGATGACATGTTTCCCACATACAAGAGGAATCCTCGGGCCCTTCACTGGCTCGCCATTCAGCTCTGCGACGTCCACTACTGGCCCTGGCCTTTGGCCGGTGCCCCATTGCGCGAGTGCTCCGGAGCCATGTTTCTCCACCATCACTATCATTCTGCCACCAGGGGATATGTGAGTGTGGGAGTCACCATTTGCCTGTCACTGGCAGCAGTGTCACGAGTCACTAGACTTCCAGGTACCAGCTGACCTAGGCTGCCTTCTGCCCCAGGCAAGGTCCGGAATCCTTTATCCCAGATGCTGACACCTGGGCACTGGCCGACATTAATTTTTATCAACACAGAGGTCTGAGTGAGGGTCAACAGGCCAGCTAGGTGAAGTCAAGGCCAGGTGGGCGGGACTAAGGCTCCTTTGCCATCACCATGGAGACAGTCCCACCACCGGAAGACTAGGCGGAGCTTATGATGGGCCTGGTGACAAGACTGAGCCAATGGCAGAGATCTGGCCCGCCAGGCAGATGACACAGGGCCCTCCATTATGACCTATGACACCTAGTGGCCACAGGATTTGAGCACAGCCTGGGAAAGCCTACGCAGGCACAGGGGAGCCCCTGGTGCGGACTGGTTCAGGGCATTGGCAGAGCAAGCCAGGTACCTCTTTCCCACTTTCCTGAGGATATCGCTACGCAAGGCATCCCCACTCAGCATCTCTTGCCTCTCTCTGTCTCTCTCTGGATGTGTTCATTCTCTGAAATCTCTTCCTTCTCCCCCTGAGTCACTTCCCAGCTTGGAGTGCCTGATAGAGTGCCTAGAGACCAAAGAGCAAAGGGGGAAGGCCTCTGGCTCTACTGGTTGCCCATGGGCAGACAAGATCTCGTAGTTTATCTGGAAGGTCTAGAGAGTAGTGACTCATGGGGTAGCTACATCACCGGCGGACCCTGGCCAGGTGAAGCTTGCTGACATGTGGCAGCCTCTCCGGAGACTACTAATTCCGCTGGGAACATTGTATGCAAATACCTGGCTGAGTGCGAAGGGCAGAAAGCATTGACACATACCTGCCAGAGGCCTATCCTGGGTCTGAAGAGTCCACCCCGGTCTCCAGCGACTCATCATCTCAGCACACACTTTGTCTGCACACAGGGAATCCGCCTCTCTCCACGAATGCCTTCTCCTGCTAGGAAACACAGGATGGCACTCAGCCAAAGGAGAGCACAGGCAAAGTCAACTGAAGCCCGCATTTTCAAGATTTTGCCCTCTGCTGGGCCACAGCCTCCGGTGGCACACTGCATGTGCGTCACTTCTCCGAAGACAAGGCCGAAATCCGGGCATCCAGGGCCCCAGCAGTCCAGAGGCTGCGCATGGCGGCATACGGATCACCTCTTTGCCACGTACAGGAGGGAGGCCTCGGCCCTAGACTGGCTCCGCTAGAGCTCCACGACCTCAGCTATTTTTCCCGACCTTTGGCCCGTGCCCTCGTGAGTGTGTGACCTCTAGTTACACTTCACCTCCGACCACTCTCGATCCGCCACCTGCGGATACCTGAGCGTGGACATCAACATCTATCACTGTCTGCAGTGTCACAGGTCACTAGGTGTCTAGGCTCAGGCTGACCTTGGCTGTCTTCTGCCCAGGCAAGGAGCTTAATCCTTCAAGGGAAATGAAGGACACGTGGTCCCTGGCCGACAACCTTTCTTTCATCTACACAGCGGTCTAGATGAGGGTAAAGAGGCCAGGTGGGCCAGGTGAAGGCTGAGTGCGGGGCCTAAGGCTTCCTTCCCAATCACCATGGAGACAGCCACGGCAAGGCTGGCCGGAACTTCTGACGGGGACGGGTCACAAACTCTGAGCCAATAGGAGAGGTCCAGCCTAACCGGCCGGTTCCGCAGAGCCCTCCATTTTACCCGTGGACACACAACGGCCCCTTCTGTCCTTGGCCACAAAATCGAGGGCACCCAGGGAATAACTTCACAGTAGGCAACCCCTGATGTGGACACGTTCGACATACTGGGACAGCAGGCAGGTACCTCTTTTCCACTTACGCTACGATATCAGTAGGCAAGGCGCCCTTCCTCGGCATCTATGGCCCCTCTTTGTATGTGTTCTTTTAAAGAAATCTCTTTTTTCTACCCCTGAGACACATCACAACTATGAGGGGCCTGAGAGGAAACCTGGAGAGGAAACAGGGGAGGCTTCTGGCTGTACCGCTTCCCCGTGGCTAGAGAATAGCAGTTAGTCTCTCTGGAAGCTCTTAGCTTCTGTTGATCGACATGGGCAATACGGTAGGGGCGGACCCTGGCCAGGTGGAGCTTGTGGGCACACGCAACCTCTGGGGGAAGAATAATTCCGCTGCTGCTTTGTATGGTGTAAACCTCCCCACGCCAAGTGGGATGGGCACAGAAAATTGACCCACACCTGCCAGGGGCCCTTCCTGGGACTAAAGATCCCAACCTGGTCTCAACCTTGTCACCTTCTCAGCACATACCTTTCCTGCACACATAATCCTGCCTTTCTCTGTCGGTGCCTCATCCTACTAGGAAAAAAGCACGCCGCTCAAAAAGGCCGATGCCAGAGAAATCGAGGAGACACTGCCATTTTCCACATTTTTGCTGTCTACATATCCCCGCCTCCGGTGGAAGGCTGCCGATGTGGCCGGGCTGCGAAGGCAAGGCCGAAATCCTGGCGTCCCGGGCCCCAGCAATCCAGTGGTTTATGGACGTGGGGACCCGGATGACATGTTTCCCACATACAAGAGGAATCCTTGGGCCCTTCACTGGCTCGCCATTCAGCTCCGCGACGTCCACTACTGGCCCTGGCCTTTGGCCGGTGCCCCATTGCGCGAGTGCTCCGGAGCCATGTTTCTCCACCCATCACTATCATTCTGCCACCAGGGGATATGTGAGTGTGGGAGTCACCATTTGCCTGTCACTGGCAGCAGTGTCACGAGTCACTAGACTTCCAGGTACCAGCTGACCTAGGCTGCCTTCTGCCCCAGGCAAGGTCCGGAATCCTTTATCCCAGATGCTGACACCTGGGCACTGGCCGACATTAATTTTTATCAACACAGAGGTCTGAGTGAGGGTCAACAGGCCAGCTAGGTGAAGTCAAGGCCAGGTGGGCGGGACTAAGGCTCCTTTGCCATCACCATGGAGACAGTCCCACCACCGGAAGACTAGGCGGAGCTTATGATGGGCCTGGTGACAAGACTGAGCCAATGGCAGAGATCTGGCCCGCCAGGCAGATGACACAGGGCCCTCCATTATGACCTATGACACCTAGTGGCCACAGGATTTGAGCACAGCCTGGGAAAGCCTACGCAGGCACAGGGGAGCCCCTGGTGCGGACTGGTTCAGGGCATTGGCAGAGCAGGCCAGGTACCTCTTTCCCACTTTCCTGAGGATATCGCTACGCAAGGCATCCCCACTCAGCATCTCTTGCCTCTCTCTGTCTCTCTCTGGATGTGTTCATTCTCTGAAATCTCTTCCTTCTCCCCCTGAGTCACTTCCCAGCTTGGAGTGCCTGATAGAGTGCCTAGAGACCAAAGAGCAAAGGGGGAAGGCCTCTGGCTCTACTGGTTGCCCATGGGCAGACAAGATCTCGTAGTTTATCTGGAAGGTCTAGAGAGTAGTGACTCATGGGGTAGCTACATCACCGGCGGACCCTGGCCAGGTGAAGCTTGCTGACATGTGGCAGCCTCTCCGGAGACTACTAATTCCGCTGGGAACATTGTATGCAAATACCTGGCTGAGTGCGAAGGGCAGAAAGCATTGACACATACCTGCCAGAGGCCTATCCTGGGTCTGAAGAGTCCACCCCGGTCTCCAGCGACTCATCATCTCAGCACACACTTTGTCTGCACACAGGGAATCCGCCTCTCTCCACGAATGCCTTCTCCTGCTAGGAAACACAGGATGGCACTCAGCCAAAGGAGAGCACAGGCAAAGTCAACTGAAGCCCGCATTTTCAAGATTTTGCCCTCTGCTGGGCCACAGCCTCCGGTGGCACACTGCATGTGCGTCACTTCTCCGAAGACAAGGCCGAAATCCGGGCATCCAGGGCCCCAGCAGTCCAGAGGCTGCGCATGGCGGCATACGGATCACCTCTTTGCCACGTACAGGAGGGAGGCCTCGGCCCTAGACTGGCTCCGCTAGAGCTCCACGACCTCAGCTATTTTTCCCGACCTTTGGCCCGTGCCCTCGTGAGTGTGTGACCTCTAGTTACACTTCACCTCCGACCACTCTCGATCCGCCACCTGCGGATACCTGAGCGTGGACATCAACATCTATCACTGTCTGCAGTGTCACAGGTCACTAGGTGTCTAGGCTCAGGCTGACCTTGGCTGTCTTCTGCCCAGGCAAGGAGCTTAATCCTTCAAGGGAAATGAAGGACACGTGGTCCCTGGCCGACAACCTTTCTTTCATCTACACAGCGGTCTAGATGAGGGTAAAGAGGCCAGGTGGGCCAGGTGAAGGCTGAGTGCGGGGCCTAAGGCTTCCTTCCCAATCACCATGGAGACAGCCACGGCAAGGCTGGCCGGAACTTCTGACGGGGACGGGTCACAAACTCTGAGCCAATAGGAGAGGTCCAGCCTAACCGGCCGGTTCCGCAGAGCCCTCCATTTTACCCGTGGACACACAACGGCCCCTTCTGTCCTTGGCCACAAAATCGAGGGCACCCAGGGAATAACTTCACAGTAGGCAACCCCTGATGTGGACACGTTCGACATACTGGGACAGCAGGCAGGTACCTCTTTTCCACTTACGCTACGATATCAGTAGGCAAGGCGCCCTTCCTCGGCATCTATGGCCCCTCTTTGTATGTGTTCTTTTAAAGAAATCTCTTTTTTCTACCCCTGAGACACATCACAACTATGAGGGGCCTGAGAGGGAACCTGGAGAGGAAACAGGGGAGGCTTCTGGCTGTACCGCTTCCCCGTGGCTAGAGAATAGCAGTTAGTCTCTCTGGAAGCTCTTAGCTTCTGTTGATCGACATGGGCAATACGGTAGGGGCGGACCCTGGCCAGGTGGAGCTTGTGGGCACACGCAACCTCTGGGGGAAGAATAATTCCGCTGCTGCTTTGTATGGTGTAAACCTCCCCACGCCAAGTGGGATGGGCACAGAAAATTGACCCACACCTGCCAGGGGCCCTTCCTGGGACTAAAGATCCCAACCTGGTCTCAACCTTGTCACCTTCTCAGCACATACCTTTCCTGCACACATAATCCTGCCTTTCTCTGTCGGTGCCTCATCCTACTAGGAAAAAAGCACGCCGCTCAAAAAGGCCGATGCCAGAGAAATCGAGGAGACACTGCCATTTTCCACATTTTTGCTGTCTACATATCCCCGCCTCCGGTGGAAGGCTGCCGATGTGGCCGGGCTGCGAAGGCAAGGCCGAAATCCTGGCGTCCCGGGCCCCAGCAATCCAGTGGTTTATGGACGTGGGGACCCGGATGACATGTTTCCCACATACAAGAGGAATCCTTGGGCCCTTCACTGGCTCGCCATTCAGCTCCGCGACGTCCACTACTGGCCCTGGCCTTTGGCCGGTGCCCCATTGCGCGAGTGCTCCGGAGCCATGTTTCTCCACCCATCACTATCATTCTGCCACCAGGGGATATGTGAGTGTGGGAGTCACCATTTGCCTGTCACTGGCAGCAGTGTCACGAGTCACTAGACTTCCAGGTACCAGCTGACCTAGGCTGCCTTCTGCCCCAGGCAAGGTCCGGAATCCTTTATCCCAGATGCTGACACCTGGGCACTGGCCGACATTAATTTTTATCAACACAGAGGTCTGAGTGAGGGTCAACAGGCCAGCTAGGTGAAGTCAAGGCCAGGTGGGCGGGACTAAGGCTCCTTTGCCATCACCATGGAGACAGTCCCACCACCGGAAGACTAGGCGGAGCTTATGATGGGCCTGGTGACAAGACTGAGCCAATGGCAGAGATCTGGCCCGCCAGGCAGATGACACAGGGCCCTCCATTATGACCTATGACACCTAGTGGCCACAGGATTTGAGCACAGCCTGGGAAAGCCTACGCAGGCACAGGGGAGCCCCTGGTGCGGACTGGTTCAGGGCATTGGCAGAGCAGGCCAGGTACCTCTTTCCCACTTTCCTGAGGATATCGCTACGCAAGGCATCCCCACTCAGCATCTCTTGCCTCTCTCTGTCTCTCTCTGGATGTGTTCATTCTCTGAAATCTCTTCCTTCTCCCCCTGAGTCACTTCCCAGCTTGGAGTGCCTGATAGAGTGCCTAGAGACCAAAGAGCAAAGGGGGAAGGCCTCTGGCTCTACTGGTTGCCCATGGGCAGACAAGATCTCGTAGTTTATCTGGAAGGTCTAGAGAGTAGTGACTCATGGGGTAGCTACATCACCGGCGGACCCTGGCCAGGTGAAGCTTGCTGACATGTGGCAGCCTCTCCGGAGACTACTAATTCCGCTGGTAACATTGTATGCAAATACCTGGCTGAGTGCGAAGGGCAGAAAGCATTGACACATACCTGCCAGAGGCCTATCCTGGGTCTGAAGAGTCCACCCCGGTCTCCAGCGACTCATCATCTCAGCACACACTTTGTCTGCACACAGGGAATCCGCCTCTCTCCACGAATGCCTTCTCCTGCTAGGAAACACAGGATGGCACTCAGCCAAAGGAGAGCACAGGCAAAGTCAACTGAAGCCCGCATTTTCAAGATTTTGCCCTCTGCTGGGCCACAGCCTCCGGTGGCACACTGCATGTGCGTCACTTCTCCGAAGACAAGGCCGAAATCCGGGCATCCAGGGCCCCAGCAGTCCAGAGGCTGCGCATGGCGGCATACGGATCACCTCTTTGCCACGTACAGGAGGGAGGCCTCGGCCCTAGACTGGCTCCGCTAGAGCTCCACGACCTCAGCTATTTTTCCCGACCTTTGGCCCGTGCCCTCGTGAGTGTGTGACCTCTAGTTACACTTCACCTCCGACCACTCTCGATCCGCCACCTGCGGATACCTGAGCGTGGACATCAACATCTATCACTGTCTGCAGTGTCACAGGTCACTAGGTGTCTAGGCTCAGGCTGACCTTGGCTGTCTTCTGCCCAGGCAAGGAGCTTAATCCTTCAAGGGAAATGAAGGACACGTGGTCACTGGCCGACAACCTTTCTTTCATCTACACAGCGGTCTAGATGAGGGTAAAGAGGCCAGGTGGGCCAGGTGAAGGCTGAGTGCGGGGCCTAAGGCTTCCTTCCCAATCACCATGGAGACAGCCACGGCAAGGCTGGCCGGAACTTCTGACGGGGACGGGTCACAAACTCTGAGCCAATAGGAGAGGTCCAGCCTAACCGGCCGGTTCCGCAGAGCCCTCCATTTTACCCGTGGACACACAACGGCCCCTTCTGTCCTTGGCCACAAAATCGAGGGCACCCAGGGAATAACTTCACAGTAGGCAACCCCTGATGTGGACACGTTCGACATACTGGGACAGCAGGCAGGTACCTCTTTTCCACTTACGCTACGATATCAGTAGGCAAGGCGCCCTTCCTCGGCATCTATGGCCCCTCTTTGTATGTGTTCTTTTAAAGAAATCTCTTTTTTCTACCCCTGAGACACATCACAACTATGAGGGGCCTGAGAGGGAACCTGGAGAGGAAACAGGGGAGGCTTCTGGCTGTACCGCTTCCCCGTGGCTAGAGAATAGCAGTTAGTCTCTCTGGAAGCTCTTAGCTTCTGTTGATCGACATGGGCAATACGGTAGGGGCGGACCCTGGCCAGGTGGAGCTTGTGGGCACACGCAACCTCTGGGGGAAGAATAATTCCGCTGCTGCTTTGTATGGTGTAAACCTCCCCACGCCAAGTGGGATGGGCACAGAAAATTGACCCACACCTGCCAGGGGCCCTTCCTGGGACTAAAGATCCCAACCTGGTCTCAACCTTGTCACCTTCTCAGCACATACCTTTCCTGCACACATAATCCTGCCTTTCTCTGTCGGTGCCTCATCCTACTAGGAAAAAAGCACGCCGCTCAAAAAGGCCGATGCCAGAGAAATCGAGGAGACACTGCCATTTTCCACATTTTTGCTGTCTACATATCCCCGCCTCCGGTGGAAGGCTGCCGATGTGGCCGGGCTGCGAAGGCAAGGCCGAAATCCTGGCGTCCCGGGCCCCAGCAATCCAGTGGTTTATGGACGTGGGGACCCGGATGACATGTTTCCCACATACAAGAGGAATCCTTGGGCCCTTCACTGGCTCGCCATTCAGCTCCGCGACGTCCACTACTGGCCCTGGCCTTTGGCCGGTGCCCCATTGCGCGAGTGCTCCGGAGCCATGTTTCTCCACCCATCACTATCATTCTGCCACCAGGGGATATGTGAGTGTGGGAGTCACCATTTGCCTGTCACTGGCAGCAGTGTCACGAGTCACTAGACTTCCAGGTACCAGCTGACCTAGGCTGCCTTCTGCCCCAGGCAAGGTCCGGAATCCTTTATCCCAGATGCTGACACCTGGGCACTGGCCGACATTAATTTTTATCAACACAGAGGTCTGAGTGAGGGTCAGCAGGCCAGCTAGGTGAAGTCAAGGCCAGGTGGGCGGGACTAAGTCTCCTTTGACATCACCATGGAGACAGTCCCACCACCGGAAGACTAGGCGGAGCTTATGATGGGCCTGGTGACAAGACTGAGCCAATGGCAGAGATCTGGCCCGCCAGGCAGATGACACAGGGCCCTCCATTATGACCTATGACACCTAGTGGCCACAGGATTTGAGCACACCCTGGGAAAGCCTACGCAGGCACAGGGGAGCCCCTGGTGCGGACTGGTTCAGGGCATTGGCAGAGCAGGCCAGGTACCTCTTTCCCACTTTCCTGAGGATATCGCTACGCAAGGCATCCCCACTCAGCATCTCTTGCCTCTCTCTGTCTCTCTCTGGATGTGTTCATTCTCTGAAATCTCTTCCTTCTCCCCCTGAGTCACTTCCCAGCTTGGAGTGCCTGATAGAGTGCCTAGAGACCAAAGAGCAAAGGGGGAAGGCCTCTGGCTCTACTGGTTGCCCATGGGCAGACAAGATCTGGTAGTTTATCTGGAAGGTCTAGAGAGTAGCGACTGACGGGGTAGCTACGTGACCGGCGGACCCTGGCCAGGTGAAGCTTGCTGACATGTGGTAGCCTCTCCGGAGACTAGTAATTCCGCTGGTAACATTGTATGCAAATACCTGGCTGAGTGCGAAGGGCAGAAAACATTGACACATACCTGCCAGAGGCCTATCCTGGGTCTGAAGAGTCCACCCCGGTCTCCAGCGACTCATCATCTCAGCACACACTTTGCCTGCACACAGGGAATCCGCCTCTCTCCACGAATGCCTTCTCCTGCTAGGAAACACAGGATGTCACTCAGCCAAAGGAGAGCACAGGCAAAGTCAACTGAAGCCCGCATTTTCAAGATTTTGCCCTCTGCTGGGAAACAGCCTCCGGTGGCACGCTGCATGTGTGTCACTTCTCCGAAGACAAGGCCGAAATCCGGGCATCCAGGGCCCCAGCAGTCCAGAGGCTGCGCATGGCGGCATACGGATCACCTCTTTGCCACGTACAGGAGGGAGGCCTCGGCCCTAGACTGGCTCCGCTAGAGCTCCACGACCTCAGCTATTTTTCCCGACCTTTGGCCCGTGCCCTCGTGAGTGCGTGACCTCTAGTTACACTTCACCTCCGACCACTCTCCATCCGCCATCTGCGGATACCTGAGCGTGGACATCAACATCTATCACTGTCTGCAGTGTCACAGGTCACTAGGTGTCTAGGCTCAGGCTGACCTTGGCTGTCTTCTTCCCAGGCAAGAAGCTTAATCCTTCAAAGGAAATGAGGACACATGGTCACTGGCCGACATCCTTTCTTTCATCTACACGGCGGTCTAGATGAGGGTAAAGAGGCCAGGTGGGCCAGGTGAAGGCTGAGTGCGGGGCCTAAGGCTTCCTTCCCAATCACCATGGAGACAGCCACCGCAAGGCTGGCCGGAACTTCTGACGGGGACGGGTCACAAACTCTGAGCCAATAGGAGAGGTCCAGCCTAACCGGCCGGTTCCGCAGAGCCCTCCATTTTACCCGTGGACACACAACGGCCCCTTCTGTCCTTGCCCACAAAATCGAGGGCACCCAGGGAATAACTTCACAGTAGGCAACCCCTGATGTGGACACGTTCGACATACTGGGACAGCAGGCAGGTACCTCTTTTCCACTTACGCTACGATATCAGTAGGCAAGGCGCCCTTCCTCGGCATCTATGGCCCCTCTTTGTATGTGTTCTTTTAAAGAAATCTCTTTTTTCTACCCCTGAGACACATCACAACTATGAGGGGCCTGAGAGGGAACCTGGAGAGGAAACAGGGGAGGCTTCTGGCTGTACCGCTTCCCCGTGGCTAGAGAATAGCAGTTAGTCTCTCTGGAAGCTCTTAGCTTCTGTTGATCGACATGGGCAATACGGTAGGGGCGGACCCTGGCCAGGTGGAGCTTGTGGGCACACGCAACCTCTGGGGGAAGAATAATTCCGCTGCTGCTTTGTATGGTGTAAACCTCCCCACGCCAAGTGGGATGGGCACAGAAAATTGACCCACACCTGCCACGGCCCTTCCTGGGACTAAAGATCCCAACCTGGTCTCAACCTTGTCACCTTCTCAGCACATACCTTTCCTGCACACATAATCCTGCCTTTCTCTGTCGGTGCCTCATCCTACTAGGAAAAAAGCATGCCGCTCAAAAAGGCCGATGCCAGAGAAATCGAGGAGACACTGCCATTTTCCACATTTTTGCTGTCTACATATCCCCGCCTCCGGTGGAAGGCTGCCGATGTGGCCGGGCTGCGAAGGCAAGGCCGAAATCCTGGCGTCCCGGGCCCCAGCAATCCAGTGGTTTATGGACGTGGGGACCCGGATGACATGTTTCCCACATACAAGAGGAATCCTCGGGCCCTTCACTGGCTCGCCATTCAGCTCTGCGACGTCCACTACTGGCCCTGGCCTTTGGCCGGTGCCCCATTGCGCGAGTGCTCCGGAGCCATGTTTCTCCACCATCACTATCATTCTGCCACCAGGGGATATGTGAGTGTGGGAGTCACCATTTGCCTGTCACTGGCAGCAGTGTCACGAGTCACTAGACTTCCAGGTACCAGCTGACCTAGGCTGCCTTCTGCCCCAGGCAAGGTCCGGAATCCTTTATCCCAGATGCTGACACCTGGGCACTGGCCGACATTAATTTTTATCAACACAGAGGTCTGAGTGAGGGTCAACAGGCCAGCTAGGTGAAGTCAAGGCCAGGTGGGCGGGACTAAGGCTCCTTTGCCATCACCATGGAGACAGTCCCACCACCGGAAGACTAGGCGGAGCTTATGATGGGCCTGGTGACAAGACTGAGCCAATGGCAGAGATCTGGCCCGCCAGGCAGATGACACAGGGCCCTCCATTATGACCTATGACACCTAGTGGCCACAGGATTTGAGCACAGCCTGGGAAAGCCTACGCAGGCACAGGGGAGCCCCTGGTGCGGACTGGTTCAGGGCATTGGCAGAGCAGGCCAGGTACCTCTTTCCCACTTTCCTAGGATATCGCTACGCAAGGCATCCCCACTCAGCATCTCTTGCCTCTCTCTGTCTCTCTCTGGATGTGTTCATTCTCTGAAATCTCTTCCTTCTCCCCCTGAGTCACTTCCCAGCTTGGAGTGCCTGATAGAGTGCCTAGAGACCAAAGAGCAAAGGGGGAAGGCCTCTGGCTCTACTGGTTGCCCATGGGCAGACAAGATCTCGTAGTTTATCTGGAAGGTCTAGAGAGTAGTGACTCATGGGGTAGCTACATCACCGGCGGACCCTGGCCAGGTGAAGCTTGCTGACATGTGGCAGCCTCTCCGGAGACTACTAATTCCGCTGGGAACATTGTATGCAAATACCTGGCTGAGTGCGAAGGGCAGAAAGCATTGACACATACCTGCCAGAGGCCTATCCTGGGTCTGAAGAGTCCACCCCGGTCTCCAGCGACTCATCATCTCAGCACACACTTTGTCTGCACACAGGGAATCCGCCTCTCTCCACGAATGCCTTCTCCTGCTAGGAAACACAGGATGGCACTCAGCCAAAGGAGAGCACAGGCAAAGTCAACTGAAGCCCGCATTTTCAAGATTTTGCCCTCTGCTGGGCCACAGCCTCCGGTGGCACACTGCATGTGCGTCACTTCTCCGAAGACAAGGCCGAAATCCGGGCATCCAGGGCCCCAGCAGTCCAGAGGCTGCGCATGGCGGCATACGGATCACCTCTTTGCCACGTACAGGAGGGAGGCCTCGGCCCTAGACTGGCTCCGCTAGAGCTCCACGACCTCAGCTATTTTTCCCGACCTTTGGCCCGTGCCCTCGTGAGTGTGTGACCTCTAGTTACACTTCACCTCCGACCACTCTCGATCCGCCACCTGCGGATACCTGAGCGTGGACATCAACATCTATCACTGTCTGCAGTGTCACAGGTCACTAGGTGTCTAGGCTCAGGCTGACCTTGGCTGTCTTCTGCCCAGGCAAGGAGCTTAATCCTTCAAGGGAAATGAAGGACACGTGGTCCCTGGCCGACAACCTTTCTTTCATCTACACAGCGGTCTAGATGAGGGTAAAGAGGCCAGGTGGGCCAGGTGAAGGCTGAGTGCGGGGCCTAAGGCTTCCTTCCCAATCACCATGGAGACAGCCACGGCAAGGCTGGCCGGAACTTCTGACGGGGACGGGTCACAAACTCTGAGCCAATAGGAGAGGTCCAGCCTAACCGGCCGGTTCCGCAGAGCCCTCCATTTTACCCGTGGACACACAACGGCCCCTTCTGTCCTTGGCCACAAAATCGAGGGCACCCAGGGAATAACTTCACAGTAGGCAACCCCTGATGTGGACACGTTCGACATACTGGGACAGCAGGCAGGTACCTCTTTTCCACTTACGCTACGATATCAGTAGGCAAGGCGCCCTTCCTCGGCATCTATGGCCCCTCTTTGTATGTGTTCTTTTAAAGAAATCTCTTTTTTCTACCCCTGAGACACATCACAACTATGAGGGGCCTGAGAGGGAACCTGGAGAGGAAACAGGGGAGGCTTCTGGCTGTACCGCTTCCCCGTGGCTAGAGAATAGCAGTTAGTCTCTCTGGAAGCTCTTAGCTTCTGTTGATCGACATGGGCAATACGGTAGGGGCGGACCCTGGCCAGGTGGAGCTTGTGGGCACACGCAACCTCTGGGGGAAGAATAATTCCGCTGCTGCTTTGTATGGTGTAAACCTCCCCACGCCAAGTGGGATGGGCACAGAAAATTGACCCACACCTGCCAGGGGCCCTTCCTGGGACTAAAGATCCCAACCTGGTCTCAACCTTGTCACCTTCTCAGCACATACCTTTCCTGCACACATAATCCTGCCTTTCTCTGTCGGTGCCTCATCCTACTAGGAAAAAAGCACGCCGCTCAAAAAGGCCGATGCCAGAGAAATCGAGGAGACACTGCCATTTTCCACATTTTTGCTGTCTACATATCCCCGCCTCCGGTGGAAGGCTGCCGATGTGGCCGGGCTGCGAAGGCAAGGCCGAAATCCTGGCGTCCCGGGCCCCAGCAATCCAGTGGTTTATGGACGTGGGGACCCGGATGACATGTTTCCCACATACAAGAGGAATCCTTGGGCCCTTCACTGGCTCGCCATTCAGCTCCGCGACGTCCACTACTGGCCCTGGCCTTTGGCCGGTGCCCCATTGCGCGAGTGCTCCGGAGCCATGTTTCTCCACCCATCACTATCATTCTGCCACCAGGGGATATGTGAGTGTGGGAGTCACCATTTGCCTGTCACTGGCAGCAGTGTCACGAGTCACTAGACTTCCAGGTACCAGCTGACCTAGGCTGCCTTCTGCCCCAGGCAAGGTCCGGAATCCTTTATCCCAGATGCTGACACCTGGGCACTGGCCGACATTAATTTTTATCAACACAGAGGTCTGAGTGAGGGTCAACAGGCCAGCTAGGTGAAGTCAAGGCCAGGTGGGCGGGACTAAGGCTCCTTTGCCATCACCATGGAGACAGTCCCACCACCGGAAGACTAGGCGGAGCTTATGATGGGCCTGGTGACAAGACTGAGCCAATGGCAGAGATCTGGCCCGCCAGGCAGATGACACAGGGCCCTCCATTATGACCTATGACACCTAGTGGCCACAGGATTTGAGCACAGCCTGGGAAAGCCTACGCAGGCACAGGGGAGCCCCTGGTGCGGACTGGTTCAGGGCATTGGCAGAGCAGGCCAGGTACCTCTTTCCCACTTTCCTGAGGATATCGCTACGCAAGGCATCCCCACTCAGCATCTCTTGCCTCTCTCTGTCTCTCTCTGGATGTGTTCATTCTCTGAAATCTCTTCCTTCTCCCCCTGAGTCACTTCCCAGCTTGGAGTGCCTGATAGAGTGCCTAGAGACCAAAGAGCAAAGGGGGAAGGCCTCTGGCTCTACTGGTTGCCCATGGGCAGACAAGATCTCGTAGTTTATCTGGAAGGTCTAGAGAGTAGTGACTCATGGGGTAGCTACATCACCGGCGGACCCTGGCCAGGTGAAGCTTGCTGACATGTGGCAGCCTCTCCGGAGACTACTAATTCCGCTGGTAACATTGTATGCAAATACCTGGCTGAGTGCGAAGGGCAGAAAGCATTGACACATACCTGCCAGAGGCCTATCCTGGGTCTGAAGAGTCCACCCCGGTCTCCAGCGACTCATCATCTCAGCACACACTTTGTCTGCACACAGGGAATCCGCCTCTCTCCACGAATGCCTTCTCCTGCTAGGAAACACAGGATGGCACTCAGCCAAAGGAGAGCACAGGCAAAGTCAACTGAAGCCCGCATTTTCAAGATTTTGCCCTCTGCTGGGCCACAGCCTCCGGTGGCACACTGCATGTGCGTCACTTCTCCGAAGACAAGGCCGAAATCCGGGCATCCAGGGCCCCAGCAGTCCAGAGGCTGCGCATGGCGGCATACGGATCACCTCTTTGCCACGTACAGGAGGGAGGCCTCGGCCCTAGACTGGCTCCGCTAGAGCTCCACGACCTCAGCTATTTTTCCCGACCTTTGGCCCGTGCCCTCGTGAGTGCGTGACCTCTAGTTACACTTCACCTCCGACCACTCTCGATCCGCCACCTGCGGATACCTGAGCGTGGACATCAACATCTATCACTGTCTGCAGTGTCACAGGTCACTAGGTGTCTAGGCTCAGGCTGACCTTGGCTGTCTTCTGCCCAGGCAAGGAGCTTAATCCTTCAAGGGAAATGAAGGACACGTGGTCACTGGCCGACAACCTTTCTTTCATCTACACAGCGGTCTAGATGAGGGTAAAGAGGCCAGGTGGGCCAGGTGAAGGCTGAGTGCGGGGCCTAAGGCTTCCTTCCCAATCACCATGGAGACAGCCACGGCAAGGCTGGCCGGAACTTCTGACGGGGATGGGTCACAAACTCTGAGCCAATAGGAGAGGTCCAGCCTAACCGGCCGGTTCCGCAGAGCCCTCCATTTTACCCGTCGACACACAACGGCCCCTTCTGTCCTTGGCCACAAAATCGAGGGCACCCAGGGAATAACTTCACAGTAGGCAACCCCTGATGTGGACACGTTCGACATACTGGGACAGCAGGCAGGTACCTCTTTTCCACTTACGCTACGATATCAGTAGGCAAGGCGCCCTTCCTCGGCATCTATGGCCCCTCTTTGTATGTGTTCTTTTAAAGAAATCTCTTTTTTCTACCCCTGAGACACATCACAACTATGAGGGGCCTGAGAGGGAACCTGGAGAGGAAACAGGGGAGGCTTCTGGCTGTACCGCTTCCCCGTGGCTAGAGAATAGCAGTTAGTCTCTCTGGAAGCTCTTAGCTTCTGTTGATCGACATGGGCAATACGGTAGGGGCGGACCCTGGCCAGGTGGAGCTTGTGGGCACACGCAACCTCTGGGGGAAGAATAATTCCGCTGCTTTGTATGGTGTAAACCTCCCCACGCCAAGTGGGATGGGCACAGAAAATTGACCCACACCTGCCAGGGGCCCTTCCTGGGACTAAAGATCCCAACCTGGTCTCAACCTTGTCACCTTCTCAGCACATACCTTTCCTGCACACATAATCCTGCCTTTCTCTGTCGGTGCCTCATCCTACTAGGAAAAAAGCACGCCGCTCAAAAAGGCCGATGCCAGAGAAATCGAGGAGACACTGCCATTTTCCACATTTTTGCTGTCTACATATCCCCGCCTCCGGTGGAAGGCTGCCGATGTGGCCGGGCTGCGAAGGCAAGGCCGAAATCCTGGCGTCCCGGGCCCCAGCAATCCAGTGGTTTATGGACGTGGGGACCCGGATGACATGTTTCCCACATACAAGAGGAATCCTTGGGCCCTTCACTGGCTCGCCATTCAGCTCCGCGACGTCCACTACTGGCCCTGGCCTTTGGCCGGTGCCCCATTGCGCGAGTGCTCCGGAGCCATGTTTCTCCACCCATCACTATCATTCTGCCACCAGGGGATATGTGAGTGTGGGAGTCACCATTTGCCTGTCACTGGCAGCAGTGTCACGAGTCACTAGACTTCCAGGTACCAGCTGACCTAGGCTGCCTTCTGCCCCAGGCAAGGTCCGGAATCCTTTATCCCAGATGCTGACACCTGGGCACTGGCCGACATTAATTTTTATCAACACAGAGGTCTGAGTGAGGGTCAACAGGCCAGCTAGGTGAAGTCAAGGCCAGGTGGGCGGGACTAAGGCTCCTTTGCCATCACCATGGAGACAGTCCCACCACCGGAAGACTAGGCGGAGCTTATGATGGGCCTGGTGACAAGACTGAGCCAATGGCAGAGATCTGGCCCGCCAGGCAGATGACACAGGGCCCTCCATTATGACCTATGACACCTAGTGGCCACAGGATTTGAGCACAGCCTGGGAAAGCCTACGCAGGCACAGGGGAGCCCCTGGTGCGGACTGGTTCAGGGCATTGGCAGAGCAGGCCAGGTACCTCTTTCCCACTTTCCTGAGGATATCGCTACGCAAGGCATCCCCACTCAGCATCTCTTGCCTCTCTCTGTCTCTCTCTGGATGTGTTCATTCTCTGAAATCTCTTCCTTCTCCCCCTGAGTCACTTCCCAGCTTGGAGTGCCTGATAGAGTGCCTAGAGACCAAAGAGCAAAGGGGGAAGGCCTCTGGCTCTACTGGTTGCCCATGGGCAGACAAGATCTCGTAGTTTATCTGGAAGGTCTAGAGAGTAGTGACTCATGGGGTAGCTACATCACCGGCGGACCCTGGCCAGGTGAAGCTTGCTGACATGTGGCAGCCTGTCCGGAGACTACTAATTCCGCTGGTAACATTGTATGCAAATACCTGGCTGAGTGCGAAGGGCAGAAAGCATTGACACATACCTGCCAGAGGCCTATCCTGGGTCTGAAGAGTCCACCCCGGTCTCCAGCGACTCATCATCTCAGCACACACTTTGTCTGCACACAGGGAATCCGCCTCTCTCCACGAATGCCTTCTCCTGCTAGGAAACACAGGATGGCACTCAGCCAAAGGAGAGCACAGGCAAAGTCAACTGAAGCCCGCATTTTCAAGATTTTGCCCTCTGCTGGGCCACAGCCTCCGGTGGCACACTGCATGTGCGTCACTTCTCCGAAGACAAGGCCGAAATCCGGGCATCCAGGGCCCCAGCAGTCCAGAGGCTGCGCATGGCGGCATACGGATCACCTCTTTGCCACGTACAGGAGGGAGGCCTCGGCCCTAGACTGGCTCCGCTAGAGCTCCACGACCTCAGCTATTTTTCCCGACCTTTGGCCCGTGCCCTCGTGAGTGTGTGACCTCTAGTTACACTTCACCTCCGACCACTCTCGATCCGCCACCTGCGGATACCTGAGCGTGGACATCAACATCTATCACTGTCTGCAGTGTCACAGGTCACTAGGTGTCTAGGCTCAGGCTGACCTTGGCTGTCTTCTGCCCAGGCAAGGAGCTTAATCCTTCAAGGGAAATGAAGGACACGTGGTCACTGGCCGACAACCTTTCTTTCATCTACACAGCGGTCTAGATGAGGGTAAAGAGGCCAGGTGGGCCAGGTGAAGGCTGAGTGCGGGGCCTAAGGCTTCCTTCCCAATCACCATGGAGACAGCCACGGCAAGGCTGGCCGGAACTTCTGACGGGGACGGGTCACAAACTCTGAGCCAATAGGAGAGGTCCAGCCTAACCGGCCGGTTCCGCAGAGCCCTCCATTTTACCCATGGACACACAACGGCCCCTTCTGTCCTTGCCCACAAAATCGAGGGCACCCAGGGAATAACTTCACAGTAGGCAACCCCTGATGTGGACACGTTCGACATACTGGGACAGCAGGCAGGTACCTCTTTTCCACTTACGCTACGATATCAGTAGGCAAGGCGCCCTTCCTCGGCATCTATGGCCCCTCTTTGTATGTGTTCTTTTAAAGAAATCTCTTTTTTCTACCCCTGAGACACATCACAACTATGAGGGGCCTGAGAGGGAACCTGGAGAGGAAACAGGGGAGGCTTCTGGCTGTACCGCTTCCCCGTGGCTAGAGAATAGCAGTTAGTCTCTCTGGAAGCTCTTAGCTTCTGTTGATCGACATGGGCAATACGGTAGGGGCGGACCCTGGCCAGGTGGAGCTTGTGGGCACACGCAACCTCTGGGGGAAGAATAATTCCGCTGCTGCTTTGTATGGTGTAAACCTCCCCACGCCAAGTGGGATGGGCACAGAAAATTGACCCACACCTGCCAGGGGCCCTTCCTGGGACTAAAGATCCCAACCTGGTCTCAACCTTGTCACCTTCTCAGCACATACCTTTCCTGCACACATAATCCTGCCTTTCTCTGTCGGTGCCTCATCCTACTAGGAAAAAAGCACGCCGCTCAAAAAGGCCGATGCCAGAGAAATCGAGGAGACACTGCCATTTTCCACATTTTTGCTGTCTACATATCCCCGCCTCCGGTGGAAGGCTGCCGATGTGGCCGGGCTGCGAAGGCAAGGCCGAAATCCTGGCGTCCCGGGCCCCAGCAATCCAGTGGTTTATGGACGTGGGGACCCGGATGACATGTTTCCCACATACAAGAGGAATCCTTGGGCCCTTCACTGGCTCGCCATTCAGCTCCGCGACGTCCACTACTGGCCCTGGCCTTTGGCCGGTGCCCCATTGCGCGAGTGCTCCGGAGCCATGTTTCTCCACCCATCACTATCATTCTGCCACCAGGGGATATGTGAGTGTGGGAGTCACCATTTGCCTGTCACTGGCAGCAGTGTCACGAGTCACTAGACTTCCAGGTACCAGCTGACCTAGGCTGCCTTCTGCCCCAGGCAAGGTCCGGAATCCTTTATCCCAGATGCTGACACCTGGGCACTGGCCGACATTAATTTTTATCAACACAGAGGTCTGAGTGAGGGTCAACAGGCCAGCTAGGTGAAGTCAAGGCCAGGTGGGCGGGACTAAGGCTCCTTTGCCATCACCATGGAGACAGTCCCACCACCGGAAGACTAGGCGGAGCTTATGATGGGCCTGGTGACAAGACTGAGCCAATGGCAGAGATCTGGCCCGCCAGGCAGATGACACAGGGCCCTCCATTATGACCTATGACACCTAGTGGCCACAGGATTTGAGCACAGCCTGGGAAAGCCTACGCAGGCACAGGGGAGCCCCTGGTGCGGACTGGTTCAGGGCATTGGCAGAGCAGGCCAGGTACCTCTTTCCCACTTTCCTGAGGATATCGCTACGCAAGGCATCCCCACTCAGCATCTCTTGCCTCTCTCTGTCTCTCTCTGGATGTGTTCATTCTCTGAAATCTCTTCCTTCTCCCCCTGAGTCACTTCCCAGCTTGGAGTGCCTGATAGAGTGCCTAGAGACCAAAGAGCAAAGGGGGAAGGCCTCTGGCTCTACTGGTTGCCCATGGGCAGACAAGATCTCGTAGTTTATCTGGAAGGTCTAGAGAGTAGTGACTCATGGGGTAGCTACATCACCGGCGGACCCTGGCCAGGTGAAGCTTGCTGACATGTGGCAGCCTCTCCGGAGACTACTAATTCCGCTGGTAACATTGTATGCAAATACCTGGCTGAGTGCGAAGGGCAGAAAGCATTGACACATACCTGCCAGAGGCCTATCCTGGGTCTGAAGAGTCCACCCCGGTCTCCAGCGACTCATCATCTCAGCACACACTTTGTCTGCACACAGGGAATCCGCCTCTCTCCACGAATGCCTTCTCCTGCTAGGAAACACAGGATGGCACTCAGCCAAAGGAGAGCACAGGCAAAGTCAACTGAAGCCCGCATTTTCAAGATTTTGCCCTCTGCTGGGCCACAGCCTCCGGTGGCACACTGCATGTGCGTCACTTCTCCGAAGACAAGGCCGAAATCCGGGCATCCAGGGCCCCAGCAGTCCAGAGGCTGCGCATGGCGGCATACGGATCACCTCTTTGCCACGTACAGGAGGGAGGCCTCGGCCCTAGACTGGCTCCGCTAGAGCTCCACGACCTCAGCTATTTTTCCCGACCTTTGGCCCGTGCCCTCGTGAGTGTGTGACCTCTAGTTACACTTCACCTCCGACCACTCTCGATCCGCCACCTGCGGATACCTGAGCGTGGACATCAACATCTATCACTGTCTGCAGTGTCACAGGTCACTAGGTGTCTAGGCTCAGGCTGACCTTGGCTGTCTTCTGCCCAGGCAAGGAGCTTAATCCTTCAAGGGAAATGAAGGACACGTGGTCACTGGCCGACAACCTTTCTTTCATCTACACAGCGGTCTAGATGAGGGTAAAGAGGCCAGGTGGGCCAGGTGAAGGCTGAGTGCGGGGCCTAAGGCTTCCTTCCCAATCACCATGGAGACAGCCACGGCAAGGCTGGCCGGAACTTCTGACGGGGACGGGTCACAAACTCTGAGCCAATAGGAGAGGTCCAGCCTAACCGGCCGGTTCCGCAGAGCCCTCCATTTTACCCGTCGACACACAACGGCCCCTTCTGTCCTTGGCCACAAAATCGAGGGCACCCAGGGAATAACTTCACAGTAGGCAACCCCTGATGTGGACACGTTCGACATACTGGGACAGCAGGCAGGTACCTCTTTTCCACTTACGCTACGATATCAGTAGGCAAGGCGCCCTTCCTCGGCATCTATGGCCCCTCTTTGTATGTGTTCTTTTAAAGAAATCTCTTTTTTCTACCCCTGAGACACATCACAACTATGAGGGGCCTGAGAGGGAACCTGGAGAGGAAACAGGGGAGGCTTCTGGCTGTACCGCTTCCCCGTGGCTAGAGAATAGCAGTTAGTCTCTCTGGAAGCTCTTAGCTTCTGTTGATCGACATGGGCAATACGGTAGGGGCGGACCCTGGCCAGGTGGAGCTTGTGGGCACACGCAACCTCTGGGGGAAGAATAATTCCGCTGCTGCTTTGTATGGTGTAAACCTCCCCACGCCAAGTGGGATGGGCACAGAAAATTGACCCACACCTGCCAGGGGCCCTTCCTGGGACTAAAGATCCCAACCTGGTCTCAACCTTGTCACCTTCTCAGCACATACCTTTCCTGCACACATAATCCTGCCTTTCTCTGTCGGTGCCTCATCCTACTAGGAAAAAAGCACGCCGCTCAAAAAGGCCGATGCCAGAGAAATCGAGGAGACACTGCCATTTTCCACATTTTTGCTGTCTACATATCCCCGCCTCCGGTGGAAGGCTGCCGATGTGGCCGGGCTGCGAAGGCAAGGCCGAAATCCTGGCGTCCCGGGCCCCAGCAATCCAGTGGTTTATGGACGTGGGGACCCGGATGACATGTTTCCCACATACAAGAGGAATCCTTGGGCCCTTCACTGGCTCGCCATTCAGCTCCGCGACGTCCACTACTGGCCCTGGCCTTTGGCCGGTGCCCCATTGCGCGAGTGCTCCGGAGCCATGTTTCTCCACCCATCACTATCATTCTGCCACCAGGGGATATGTGAGTGTGGGAGTCACCATTTGCCTGTCACTGGCAGCAGTGTCACGAGTCACTAGACTTCCAGGTACCAGCTGACCTAGGCTGCCTTCTGCCCCAGGCAAGGTCCGGAATCCTTTATCCCAGATGCTGACACCTGGGCACTGGCCGACATTAATTTTTATCAACACAGAGGTCTGAGTGAGGGTCAACAGGCCAGCTAGGTGAAGTCAAGGCCAGGTGGGCGGGACTAAGGCTCCTTTGCCATCACCATGGAGACAGTCCCACCACCGGAAGACTAGGCGGAGCTTATGATGGGCCTGGTGACAAGACTGAGCCAATGGCAGAGATCTGGCCCGCCAGGCAGATGACACAGGGCCCTCCATTATGACCTATGACACCTAGTGGCCACAGGATTTGAGCACAGCCTGGGAAAGCCTACGCAGGCACAGGGGAGCCCCTGGTGCGGACTGGTTCAGGGCATTGGCAGAGCAGGCCAGGTACCTCTTTCCCACTTTCCTGAGGATATCGCTACGCAAGGCATCCCCACTCAGCATCTCTTGCCTCTCTCTGTCTCTCTCTGGATGTGTTCATTCTCTGAAATCTCTTCCTTCTCCCCCTGAGTCACTTCCCAGCTTGGAGTGCCTGATAGAGTGCCTAGAGACCAAAGAGCAAAGGGGGAAGGCCTCTGGCTCTACTGGTTGCCCATGGGCAGACAAGATCTCGTAGTTTATCTGGAAGGTCTAGAGAGTAGTGACTCATGGGGTAGCTACATCACCGGCGGACCCTGGCCAGGTGAAGCTTGCTGACATGTGGCAGCCTCTCCGGAGACTACTAATTCCGCTGGGAACATTGTATGCAAATACCTGGCTGAGTGCGAAGGGCAGAAAGCATTGACACATACCTGCCAGAGGCCTATCCTGGGTCTGAAGAGTCCACCCCGGTCTCCAGCGACTCATCATCTCAGCACACACTTTGTCTGCACACAGGGAATCCGCCTCTCTCCACGAATGCCTTCTCCTGCTAGGAAACACAGGATGGCACTCAGCCAAAGGAGAGCACAGGCAAAGTCAACTGAAGCCCGCATTTTCAAGATTTTGCCCTCTGCTGGGCCACAGCCTCCGGTGGCACACTGCATGTGCGTCACTTCTCCGAAGACAAGGCCGAAATCCGGGCATCCAGGGCCCCAGCAGTCCAGAGGCTGCGCATGGCGGCATACGGATCACCTCTTTGCCACGTACAGGAGGGAGGCCTCGGCCCTAGACTGGCTCCGCTAGAGCTCCACGACCTCAGCTATTTTTCCCGACCTTTGGCCCGTGCCCTCGTGAGTGTGTGACCTCTAGTTACACTTCACCTCCGACCACTCTCGATCCGCCACCTGCGGATACCTGAGCGTGGACATCAACATCTATCACTGTCTGCAGTGTCACAGGTCACTAGGTGTCTAGGCTCAGGCTGACCTTGGCTGTCTTCTGCCCAGGCAAGGAGCTTAATCCTTCAAGGGAAATGAAGGACACGTGGTCCCTGGCCGACAACCTTTCTTTCATCTACACAGCGGTCTAGATGAGGGTAAAGAGGCCAGGTGGGCCAGGTGAAGGCTGAGTGCGGGGCCTAAGGCTTCCTTCCCAATCACCATGGAGACAGCCACGGCAAGGCTGGCCGGAACTTCTGACGGGGACGGGTCACAAACTCTGAGCCAATAGGAGAGGTCCAGCCTAACCGGCCGGTTCCGCAGAGCCCTCCATTTTACCCGTCGACACACAACGGCCCCTTCTGTCCTTGCCCACAAAATCGAGGGCACCCAGGGAATAACTTCACAGTAGGCAACCCCTGATGTGGACACGTTCGACATACTGGGACAGCAGGCAGGTACCTCTTTTCCACTTACGCTACGATATCAGTAGGCAAGGCGCCCTTCCTCGGCATCTATGGCCCCTCTTTGTATGTGTTCTTTTAAAGAAATCTCTTTTTTCTACCCCTGAGACACATCACAACTATGAGGGGCCTGAGAGGGAACCTGGAGAGGAAACAGGGGAGGCTTCTGGCTGTACCGCTTCCCCGTGGCTAGAGAATAGCAGTTAGTCTCTCTGGAAGCTCTTAGCTTCTGTTGATCGACATGGGCAATACGGTAGGGGCGGACCCTGGCCAGGTGGAGCTTGTGGGCACACGCAACCTCTGGGGGAAGAATAATTCCGCTGCTGCTTTGTATGGTGTAAACCTCCCCACGCCAAGTGGGATGGGCACAGAAAATTGACCCACACCTGCCAGGGGCCCTTCCTGGGACTAAAGATCCCAACCTGGTCTCAACCTTGTCACCTTCTCAGCACATACCTTTCCTGCACACATAATCCTGCCTTTCTCTGTCGGTGCCTCATCCTACTAGGAAAAAAGCACGCCGCTCAAAAAGGCCGATGCCAGAGAAATCGAGGAGACACTGCCATTTTCCACATTTTTGCTGTCTACATATCCCCGCCTCCGGTGGAAGGCTGCCGATGTGGCCGGGCTGCGAAGGCAAGGCCGAAATCCTGGCGTCCCGGGCCCCAGCAATCCAGTGGTTTATGGACGTGGGGACCCGGATGACATGTTTCCCACATACAAGAGGAATCCTTGGGCCCTTCACTGGCTCGCCATTCAGCTCCGCGACGTCCACTACTGGCCCTGGCCTTTGGCCGGTGCCCCATTGCGCGAGTGCTCCGGAGCCATGTTTCTCCACCCATCACTATCATTCTGCCACCAGGGGATATGTGAGTGTGGGAGTCACCATTTGCCTGTCACTGGCAGCAGTGTCACGAGTCACTAGACTTCCAGGTACCAGCTGACCTAGGCTGCCTTCTGCCCCAGGCAAGGTCCGGAATCCTTTATCCCAGATGCTGACACCTGGGCACTGGCCGACATTAATTTTTATCAACACAGAGGTCTGAGTGAGGGTCAACAGGCCAGCTAGGTGAAGTCAAGGCCAGGTGGGCGGGACTAAGGCTCCTTTGCCATCACCATGGAGATAGTCCTACCACCGGAAGACTAGGCGGAGCTTATGATGGGCCTGGTGACAAGACTGAGCCAATGGCAGAGATCTGGCCCGCCAGGCAGATGACACAGGGCCCTCCATTATGACCTATGACACCTAGTGGCCACAGGATTTGAGCACAGCCTGGGAAAGCCTACGCAGGCACAGGGGAGCCCCTGGTGCGGACTGGTTCAGGGCATTGGCAGAGCAGGCCAGGTACCTCTTTCCCACTTTCCTGAGGATATCGCTACGCAAGGCATCCCCACTCAGCATCTCTTGCCTCTCTCTGTCTCTCTCTGGATGTGTTCATTCTCTGAAATCTCTTCCTTCTCCCCCTGAGTCACTTCCCAGCTTGGAGTGCCTGATAGAGTGCCTAGAGACCAAAGAGCAAAGGGGGAAGGCCTCTGGCTCTACTGGTTGCCCATGGGCAGACAAGATCTCGTAGTTTATCTGGAAGGTCTAGAGAGTAGTGACTCATGGGGTAGCTACATCACCGGCGGACCCTGGCCAGGTGAAGCTTGCTGACATGTGGCAGCCTGTCCGGAGACTACTAATTCCGCTGGTAACATTGTATGCAAATACCTGGCTGAGTGCGAAGGGCAGAAAGCATTGACACATACCTGCCAGAGGCCTATCCTGGGTCTGAAGAGTCCACCCCGGTCTCCAGCGACTCATCATCTCAGCACACACTTTGTCTGCACACAGGGAATCCGCCTCTCTCCACGAATGCCTTCTCCTGCTAGGAAACACAGGATGGCACTCAGCCAAAGGAGAGCACAGGCAAAGTCAACTGAAGCCCGCATTTTCAAGATTTTGCCCTCTGCTGGGCCACAGCCTCCGGTGGCACACTGCATGTGCGTCACTTCTCCGAAGACAAGGCCGAAATCCGGGCATCCAGGGCCCCAGCAGTCCAGAGGCTGCGCATGGCGGCATACGGATCACCTCTTTGCCACGTACAGGAGGGAGGCCTCGGCCCTAGACTGGCTCCGCTAGAGCTCCACGACCTCAGCTATTTTTCCCGACCTTTGGCCCGTGCCCTCGTGAGTGTGTGACCTCTAGTTACACTTCACCTCCGACCACTCTCGATCCGCCACCTGCGGATACCTGAGCGTGGACATCAACATCTATCACTGTCTGCAGTGTCACAGGTCACTAGGTGTCTAGGCTCAGGCTGACCTTGGCTGTCTTCTGCCCAGGCAAGGAGCTTAATCCTTCAAGGGAAATGAAGGACACGTGGTCACTGGCCGACAACCTTTCTTTCATCTACACAGCGGTCTAGATGAGGGTAAAGAGGCCAGGTGGGCCAGGTGAAGGCTGAGTGCGGGGCCTAAGGCTTCCTTCCCAATCACCATGGAGACAGCCACGGCAAGGCTGGCCGGAACTTCTGACGGGGACGGGTCACAAACTCTGAGCCAATAGGAGAGGTCCAGCCTAACCGGCCGGTTCCGCAGAGCCCTCCATTTTACCCGTCGACACACAACGGCCCCTTCTGTCCTTGCCCACAAAATCGAGGGCACCCAGGGAATAACTTCACAGTAGGCAACCCCTGATGTGGACACGTTCGACATACTGGGACAGCAGGCAGGTACCTCTTTTCCACTTACGCTACGATATCAGTAGGCAAGGCGCCCTTCCTCGGCATCTATGGCCCCTCTTTGTATGTGTTCTTTTAAAGAAATCTCTTTTTTCTACCCCTGAGACACATCACAACTATGAGGGGCCTGAGAGGGAACCTGGAGAGGAAACAGGGGAGGCTTCTGGCTGTACCGCTTCCCCGTGGCTAGAGAATAGCAGTTAGTCTCTCTGGAAGCTCTTAGCTTCTCTTGATCGACATGGGCAATACGGTAGGGGCGGACCCTGGCCAGGTGGAGCTTGTGGGCACACGCAACCTCTGGGGGAAGAATAATTCCGCTGCTGCTTTGTATGGTGTAAACCTCCCCACGCCAAGTGGGATGGGCACAGAAAATTGACCCACACCTGCCAGGGGCCCTTCCTGGGACTAAAGATCCCAACCTGGTCTCAACCTTGTCACCTTCTCAGCACATACCTTTCCTGCACACATAATCCTGCCTTTCTCTGTCGGTGCCTCATCCTACTAGGAAAAAAGCACGCCGCTCAAAAAGGCCGATGCCAGAGAAATCGAGGAGACACTGCCATTTTCCACATTTTTGCTGTCTACATATCCCCGCCTCCGGTGGAAGGCTGCCGATGTGGCCGGGCTGCGAAGGCAAGGCCGAAATCCTGGCGTCCCGGGCCCCAGCAATCCAGTGGTTTATGGACGTGGGGACCCGGATGACATGTTTCCCACATACAAGAGGAATCCTTGGGCCCTTCACTGGCTCGCCATTCAGCTCCGCGACGTCCACTACTGGCCCTGGCCTTTGGCCGGTGCCCCATTGCGCGAGTGCTCCGGAGCCATGTTTCTCCACCCATCACTATCATTCTGCCACCAGGGGATATGTGAGTGTGGGAGTCACCATTTGCCTGTCACTGGCAGCAGTGTCACGAGTCACTAGACTTCCAGGTACCAGCTGACCTAGGCTGCCTTCTGCCCCAGGCAAGGTCCGGAATCCTTTATCCCAGATGCTGACACCTGGGCACTGGCCGACATTAATTTTTATCAACACAGAGGTCTGAGTGAGGGTCAACAGGCCAGCTAGGTGAAGTCAAGGCCAGGTGGGCGGGACTAAGGCTCCTTTGCCATCACCATGGAGACAGTCCCACCACCGGAAGACTAGGCGGAGCTTATGATGGGCCTGGTGACAAGACTGAGCCAATGGCAGAGATCTGGCCCGCCAGGCAGATGACACAGGGCCCTCCATTATGACCTATGACACCTAGTGGCCACAGGATTTGAGCAGACCCTGGGAAAGCCTACGCAGGCACAGGGGAGCCCCTGGTGCGGACTGGTTCAGGGCATTGGCAGAGCAGGCCAGGTACCTCTTTCCCACTTTCCTGAGGATATCACTACGCAAGGCATCCCCACTCAGCATCTCTTGCCTCTCTCTGTCTCTCTCTGGATGTGTTCATTCTCTGAAATCTCTTCCTTCTCCCCCTGAGTCACTTCCCAGCTTGGAGTGCCTGATAGAGTGCCTAGAGACCAAAGAGCAAAGGGGGAAGGCCTCTGGCTCTACTGGTTGCCCATGGGCAGACAAGATCTGGTAGTTTATCTGGAAGGTCTAGAGAGTAGTGACTCATGGGGTAGCTACATCACCGGCGGACCCTGGCCAGGTGAAGCTTGCTGACATGTGGCAGCCTGTCCGGAGACTACTAATTCCGCTGGGAACATTGTATGCAAATACCTGGCTGAGTGCGAAGGGCAGAAAGCATTGACACATACCTGCCAGAGGCCTATCCTGGGTCTGAAGAGTCCACCCCGGTCTCCAGCGACTCATCATCTCAGCACACACTTTGTCTGCACACAGGGAATCCGCCTCTCTCCACGAATGCCTTCTCCTGCTAGGAAACACAGGATGGCACTCAGCCAAAGGAGAGCACAGGCAAAGTCAACTGAAGCCCGCATTTTCAAGATTTTGCCCTCTGCTGGGCCACAGCCTCCGGTGGCACACTGCATGTGCGTCACTTCTCCGAAGACAAGGCCGAAATCCGGGCATCCAGGGCCCCAGCAGTCCAGAGGCTGCGCATGGCGGCATACGGATCACCTCTTTGCCACGTACAGGAGGGAGGCCTCGGCCCTAGACTGGCTCCGCTAGAGCTCCACGACCTCAGCTATTTTTCCCGACCTTTGGCCCGTGCCCTCGTGAGTGTGTGACCTCTAGTTACACTTCACCTCCGACCACTCTCGATCCACCACCTGCGGATACCTGAGCGTGGACATCAACATCTATCACTGTCTGCAGTGTCACAGGTCACTAGGTGTCTAGGCTCAGGCTGACCTTGGCTGTCTTCTGCCCAGGCAAGGAGCTTAATCCTTCAAGGGAAATGAAGGACACGTGGTCACTGGCCGACAACCTTTCTTTCATCTACACAGCGGTCTAGATGAGGGTAAAGAGGCCAGGTGGGCCAGGTGAAGGCTGAGTGCGGGGCCTAAGGCTTCCTTCCCAATCACCATGGAGACAGCCACGGCAAGGCTGGCCGGAACTTCTGACGGGGACGGGTCACAAACTCTGAGCCAATAGGAGAGGTCCAGCCTAACCGGCCGGTTCCGCAGAGCCCTCCATTTTACCCGTCGACACACAACGGCCCCTTCTGTCCTTGCCCACAAAATCGAGGGCACCCAGGGAATAACTTCACAGTAGGCAACCCCTGATGTGGACACGTTCGACATACTGGGACAGCAGGCAGGTACCTCTTTTCCACTTACGCTACGATATCAGTAGGCAAGGCGCCCTTCCTCGGCATCTATGGCCCCTCTTTTTATGTGTTCTTTTAAAGAAATCTCTTTTTTCTACCCCTGAGACACATCACAACTATGAGGGGCCTGAGAGGGAACCTGGAGAGGAAACAGGGGAGGCTTCTGGCTGTACCGCTTCCCCGTGGCTAGAGAATAGCAGTTAGTCTCTCTGGAAGCTCTTAGCTTCTGTTGATCGACATGGGCAATACGGTAGGGGCGGACCCTGGCCAGGTGGAGCTTGTGGGCACACGCAACCTCTGGGGGAAGAATAATTCCGCTGCTGCTTTGTATGGTGTAAACCTCCCCACGCCAAGTGGGATGGGCACAGAAAATTGACCCACACCTGCCAGGGGCCCTTCCTGGGACTAAAGATCCCAACCTGGTCTCAACCTTGTCACCTTCTCAGCACATACCTTTCCTGCACACATAATCCTGCCTTTCTCTGTCGGTGCCTCATCCTACTAGGAAAAAAGCACGCCGCTCAAAAAGGCCGATGCCAGAGAAATCGAGGAGACACTGCCATTTTCCACATTTTTGCTGTCTACATATCCCCGCCTCCGGTGGAAGGCTGCCGATGTGGCCGGGCTGCGAAGGCAAGGCCGAAATCCTGGCGTCCCGGGCCCCAGCAATCCAGTGGTTTATGGACGTGGGGACCCGGATGACATGTTTCCCACATACAAGAGGAATCCTTGGGCCCTTCACTGGCTCGCCATTCAGCTCCGCGACGTCCACTACTGGCCCTGGCCTTTGGCCGGTGCCCCATTGCGCGAGTGCTCCGGAGCCATGTTTCTCCACCCATCACTATCATTCTGCCACCAGGGGATATGTGAGTGTGGGAGTCACCATTTGCCTGTCACTGGCAGCAGTGTCACGAGTCACTAGACTTCCAGGTACCAGCTGACCTAGGCTGCCTTCTGCCCCAGGCAAGGTCCGGAATCCTTTATCCCAGATGCTGACACCTGGGCACTGGCCGACATTAATTTTTATCAACACAGAGGTCTGAGTGAGGGTCAACAGGCCAGCTAGGTGAAGTCAAGGCCAGGTGGGCGGGACTAAGGCTCCTTTGCCATCACCATGGAGACAGTCCCACCACCGGAAGACTAGGCGGAGCTTATGATGGGCCTGGTGACAAGACTGAGCCAATGGCAGAGATCTGGCCCGCCAGGCAGATGACACAGGGCCCTCCATTATGACCTATGACACCTAGTGGCCACAGGATTTGAGCACAGCCTGGGAAAGCCTACGCAGGCACAGGGGAGCCCCTGGTGCGGACTGGTTCAGGGCATTGGCAGAGCAGGCCAGGTACCTCTTTCCCACTTTCCTGAGGATATCGCTACGCAAGGCATCCCCACTCAGCATCTCTTGCCTCTCTCTGTCTCTCTCTGGATGTGTTCATTCTCTGAAATCTCTTCCTTCTCCCCCTGAGTCACTTCCCAGCTTGGAGTGCCTGATAGAGTGCCTAGAGACCAAAGAGCAAAGGGGGAAGGCCTCTGGCTCTACTGGTTGCCCATGGGCAGACAAGATCTCGTAGTTTATCTGGAAGGTCTAGAGAGTAGTGACTCATGGGGTAGCTACATCACCGGCGGACCCTGGCCAGGTGAAGCTTGCTGACATGTGGCAGCCTCTCCGGAGACTACTAATTCCGCTGGGAACATTGTATGCAAATACCTGGCTGAGTGCGAAGGGCAGAAAGCATTGACACATACCTGCCAGAGGCCTATCCTGGGTCTGAAGAGTCCACCCCGGTCTCCAGCGACTCATCATCTCAGCACACACTTT
Source organism: Loxodonta africana (assembly GCF_030014295.1). Classification (NCBI taxonomy): domain Eukaryota; kingdom Metazoa; phylum Chordata; class Mammalia; order Proboscidea; family Elephantidae; genus Loxodonta; species Loxodonta africana. Next base: position 3,227,347 of record NW_026975055.1, read on the forward strand.
GTCTGCACACAGGGAATCCGCCTCTCTCCACAAATGCCTTCTCCTGCTAGGAAACACAGGATGGCACTCAGCCAAAGGAGAGCACAGGCAAAGTCAACTGAAGCCCGCATTTTCAAGATTTTGCCCTCTGCTGGGCCACAGCGTCCGGTGGCACACTGCATGTGCGTCACTTCTCCGAAGTCAAGGCCGAAATCCGGGCATCCAGGGCCCCAGCAGTCCAGAGGCTGCGCATGGCGGCATACGGATCACCTCTTTGCCACGTACAGGAGGGAGGCCTCGGCCCTAGACTGGCTCCGCTAGAGCTCCACGACCTCAGCTATTTTTCCCGACCTTTGGCCCGTGCCCTCGTGAGTGTGTGACCTCTAGTTACACTTCACCTCCGACCACTCTCGATCCGCCACCTGCGGATACCTGAGCGTGGACATCAACATCTATCACTGTCTGCAGTGTCACAGGTCACTAGGTGTCTAGGCTCAGGCTGACCTTGGCTGTCTTCTGCCCAGGCAAGGAGCTTAATCCTTCAAGGGAAATGAAGGACACGTGGTCCCTGGCCGACAACCTTTCTTTCATCTACACAGCGGTCTAGATGAGGGTAAAGAGGCCAGGTGGGCCAGGTGAAGGCTGAGTGCGGGGCCTAAGGCTTCCTTCCCAATCACCATGGAGACAGCCACGGCAAGGCTGGCCGGAACTTCTGACGGGGACGGGTCACAAACTCTGAGCCAATAGGAGAGGTCCAGCCTAACCGGCCGGTTCCGCAGAGCCCTCCATTTTACCCGTCGACACACAACGGCCCCTTCTGTCCTTGCCCACAAAATCGAGGGCACCCAGGGAATAACTTCACAGTAGGCAACCCCTGATGTGGACACGTTCGACATACTGGGACAGCAGGCAGGTACCTCTTTTCCACTTACGCTACGATATCAGTAGGCAAGGCGCCCTTCCTCGGCATCTATGGCCCCTCTTTGTATGTGTTCTTTTAAAGAAATCTCTTTTTTCTACCCCTGAGACACATCACAACTATGAGGGGCCTGAGAGGGAACCTGGAGAGGAAACAGGGGAGGCTTCTGGCTGTACCGCTTCCCCGTGGCTAGAGAATAGCAGTTAGTCTCTCTGGAAGCTCTTAGCTTCTGTTGATCGACATGGGCAATACGGTAGGGGCGGACCCTGGCCAGGTGGAGCTTGTGGGCACACGCAACCTCTGGGGGAAGAATAATTCCGCTGCTGCTTTATATGGTGTAAACCTCCCCACGCCAAGTGGGATGGGCACAGAAAATTGACCCACACCTGCCAGGGGCCCTTCCTGGGACTAAAGATCCCAACCTGGTCTCAACCTTGTCACCTTCTCAGCACATACCTTTCCTGCACACATAATCCTGCCTTTCTCTGTCGGTGCCTCATCCTACTAGGAAAAAAGCACGCCGCTCAAAAAGGCCGATGCCAGAGAAATCGAGGAGACACTGCCATTTTCCACATTTTTGCTGTCTACATATCCCCGCCTCCGGTGGAAGGCTGCCGATGTGGCCGGGCTGCGAAGGCAAGGCCGAAATCCTGGCGTCCCGGGCCCCAGCAATCCAGTGGTTTATGGACGTGGGGACCCGGATGACATGTTTCCCACATACAAGAGGAATCCTTGGGCCCTTCACTGGCTCGCCATTCAGCTCCGCGACGTCCACTACTGGCCCTGGCCTTTGGCCGGTGCCCCATTGCGCGAGTGCTCCGGAGCCATGTTTCTCCAACATCACTATCATTCTGCCACCAGGGGATATGTGAGTGTGGGAGTCACCATTTGCCTGTCACTGGCAGCAGTGTCACGAGTCACTAGACTTCCAGGTACCAGCTGACCTAGGCTGCCTTCTGCCCCAGGCAAGGTCCGGAATCCTTTATCCCAGATGCTGACACCTGGGCACTGGCCGACATTAATTTTTATCAACACAGAGGTCTGAGTGAGGGTCAGCAGGCCAGCTAGGTGAAGTCAAGGCCAGGTGGGCGGGACTAAGGCTCCTTTGCCATCACCATGGAGACAGTCCCACCACCGGAAGACTAGGCGGAGCTTATGATGGGCCTGGTGACAAGACTGAGCCAATGGCAGAGATCTGGCCCGCCAGGCAGATGACACAGGGCCCTCCATTATGACCTATGACACCTAGTGGCCACAGGATTTGAGCACAGCCTGGGAAAGCCTACGCAGGCACAGGGGAGCCCCTGGTGCGGACTGGTTCAGGGCATTGGCAGAGCAGGCCAGGTACCTCTTTCCCACTTTCCTGAGGATATCGCTACGCAAGGCATCCCCACTCAGCATCTCTTGCCTCTCTCTGTCTCTCTCTGGATGTGTTCATTCTCTGAAATCTCTTCCTTCTCCCCCTGAGTCACTTCCCAGCTTGGAGTGCCTGATAGAGTGCCTAGAGACCAAAGAGCAAAGGGGGAAGGCCTCTGGCTCTACTGGTTGCCCATGGGCAGACAAGATCTCGTAGTTTATCTGGAAGGTCTAGAGAGTAGTGACTCATGGGGTAGCTACATCACCGGCGGACCCTGGCCAGGTGAAGCTTGCTGACATGTGGCAGCCTCTCCGGAGACTACTAATTCCGCTGGGAACATTGTATGCAAATACCTGGCTGAGTGCGAAGGGCAGAAAGCATTGACACATACCTGCCAGAGGCCTATCCTGGGTCTGAAGAGTCCACCCCGGTCTCCAGCGACTCATCATCTCAGCACACACTTTGTCTGCACACAGGGAATCCGCCTCTCTCCACGAATGCCTTCTCCTGCTAGGAAACACAGGATGGCACTCAGCCAAAGGAGAGCACAGGCAAAGTCAACTGAAGCCCGCATTTTCAAGATTTTGCCCTCTGCTGGGCCACAGCCTCCGGTGGCACACTGCATGTGCGTCACTTCTCCGAAGACAAGGCCGAAATCCGGGCATCCAGGGCCCCAGCAGTCCAGAGGCTGCGCATGGCGGCATACGGATCACCTCTTTGCCACGTACAGGAGGGAGGCCTCGGCCCTAGACTGGCTCCGCTAGAGCTCCACGACCTCAGCTATTTTTCCCGACCTTTGGCCCGTGCCCTCGTGAGTGTGTGACCTCTAGTTACACTTCACCTCCGACCACTCTCGATCCGCCACCTGCGGATACCTGAGCGTGGACATCAACATCTATCACTGTCTGCAGTGTCACAGGTCACTAGGTGTCTAGGCTCAGGCTGACCTTGGCTGTCTTCTGCCCAGGCAAGGAGCTTAATCCTTCAAGGGAAATGAAGGACACGTGGTCCCTGGCCGACAACCTTTCTTTCATCTACACAGCGGTCTAGATGAGGGTAAAGAGGCCAGGTGGGCCAGGTGAAGGCTGAGTGCGGGGCCTAAGGCTTCCTTCCCAATCACCATGGAGACAGCCACGGCAAGGCTGGCCGGAACTTCTGACGGGGACGGGTCACAAACTCTGAGCCAATAGGAGAGGTCCAGCCTAACCGGCCGGTTCCGCAGAGCCCTCCATTTTACCCGTCGACACACAACGGCCCCTTCTGTCCTTGCCCACAAAATCGAGGGCACCCAGGGAATAACTTCACAGTAGGCAACCCCTGATGTGGACACGTTCGACATACTGGGACAGCAGGCAGGTACCTCTTTTCCACTTACGCTACGATATCAGTAGGCAAGGCGCCCTTCCTCGGCATCTATGGCCCCTCTTTGTATGTGTTCTTTTAAAGAAATCTCTTTTTTCTACCCCTGAGACACATCACAACTATGAGGGGCCTGAGAGGGAACCTGGAGAGGAAACAGGGGAGGCTTCTGGCTGTACCGCTTCCCCGTGGCTAGAGAATAGCAGTTAGTCTCTCTGGAAGCTCTTAGCTTCTGTTGATCGACATGGGCAATACGGTAGGGGCGGACCCTGGCCAGGTGGAGCTTGTGGGCACACGCAACCTCTGGGGGAAGAATAATTCCGCTGCTGCTTTGTATGGTGTAAACCTCCCCACGCCAAGTGGGATGGGCACAGAAAATTGACCCACACCTGCCAGGGGCCCTTCCTGGGACTAAAGATCCCAACCTGGTCTCAACCTTGTCACCTTCTCAGCACATACCTTTCCTGCACACATAATCCTGCCTTTCTCTGTCGGTGCCTCATCCTACTAGGAAAAAAGCACGCCGCTCAAAAAGGCCGATGCCAGAGAAATCGAGGAGACACTGCCATTTTCCACATTTTTGCTGTCTACATATCCCCGCCTCCGGTGGAAGGCTGCCGATGTGGCCGGGCTGCGAAGGCAAGGCCGAAATCCTGGCGTCCCGGGCCCCAGCAATCCAGTGGTTTATGGACGTGGGGACCCGGATGACATGTTTCCCACATACAAGAGGAATCCTTGGGCCCTTCACTGGCTCGCCATTCAGCTCCGCGACGTCCACTACTGGCCCTGGCCTTTGGCCGGTGCCCCATTGCGCGAGTGCTCCGGAGCCATGTTTCTCCACCCATCACTATCATTCTGCCACCAGGGGATATGTGAGTGTGGGAGTCACCATTTGCCTGTCACTGGCAGCAGTGTCACGAGTCACTAGACTTCCAGGTACCAGCTGACCTAGGCTGCCTTCTGCCCCAGGCAAGGTCCGGAATCCTTTATCCCAGATGCTGACACCTGGGCACTGGCCGACATTAATTTTTATCAACACAGAGGTCTGAGTGAGGGTCAGCAGGCCAGCTAGGTGAAGTCAAGGCCAGGTGGGCGGGACTAAGGCTCCTTTGCCATCACCATGGAGACAGTCCCACCACCGGAAGACTAGGCGGAGCTTATGATGGGCCTGGTGACAAGACTGAGCCAATGGCAGAGATCTGGCCCGCCAGGCAGATGACACAGGGCCCTCCATTATGACCTATGACACCTAGTGGCCACAGGATTTGAGCACAGCCTGGGAAAGCCTACGCAGGCACAGGGGAGCCCCTGGTGCGGACTGGTTCAGGGCATTGGCAGAGCAGGCCAGGTACCTCTTTCCCACTTTCCTGAGGATATCGCTACGCAAGGCATCCCCACTCAGCATCTCTTGCCTCTCTCTGTCTCTCTCTGGATGTGTTCATTCTCTGAAATCTCTTCCTTCTCCCCCTGAGTCACTTCCCAGCTTGGAGTGCCTGATAGAGTGCCTAGAGACCAAAGAGCAAAGGGGGAAGGCCTCTGGCTCTACTGGTTGCCCATGGGCAGACAAGATCTCGTAGTTTATCTGGAAGGTCTAGAGAGTAGTGACTCATGGGGTAGCTACATCACCGGCGGACCCTGGCCAGGTGAAGCTTGCTGACATGTGGCAGCCTGTCCGGAGACTACTAATTCCGCTGGGAACATTGTATGCAAATACCTGGCTGAGTGCGAAGGGCAGAAAGCATTGACACATACCTGCCAGAGGCCTATCCTGGGTCTGAAGAGTCCACCCCGGTCTCCAGCGACTCATCATCTCAGCACACACTTTGTCTGCACACAGGGAATCCGCCTCTCTCCACGAATGCCTTCTCCTGCTAGGAAACACAGGATGGCACTCAGCCAAAGGAGAGCACAGGCAAAGTCAACTGAAGCCCGCATTTTCAAGATTTTGCCCTCTGCTGGGCCACAGCCTCCGGTGGCACACTGCATGTGCGTCACTTCTCCGAAGACAAGGCCGAAATCCGGGCATCCAGGGCCCCAGCAGTCCAGAGGCTGCGCATGGCGGCATACGGATCACCTCTTTGCCACGTACAGGAGGGAGGCCTCGGCCCTAGACTGGCTCCGCTAGAGCTCCACGACCTCAGCTATTTTTCCCGACCTTTGGCCCGTGCCCTCGTGAGTGTGTGACCTCTAGTTACACTTCACCTCCGACCACTCTCGATCCGCCACCTGCGGATACCTGAGCGTGGACATCAACATCTATCACTGTCTGCAGTGTCACAGGTCACTAGGTGTCTAGGCTCAGGCTGACCTTGGCTGTCTTCTGCCCAGGCAAGGAGCTTAATCCTTCAAGGGAAATGAAGGACACGTGGTCCCTGGCCGACAACCTTTCTTTCATCTACACAGCGGTCTAGATGAGGGTAAAGAGGCCAGGTGGGCCAGGTGAAGGCTGAGTGCGGGGCCTAAGGCTTCCTTCCCAATCACCATGGAGACAGCCACGGCAAGGCTGGCCGGAACTTCTGACGGGGACGGGTCACAAACTCTGAGCCAATAGGAGAGGTCCAGCCTAACCGGCCGGTTCCGCAGAGCCCTCCATTTTACCCGTGGACACACAACGGCCCCTTCTGTCCTTGCCCACAAAATCGAGGGCACCCAGGGAATAACTTCACAGTAGGCAACCCCTGATGTGGACACGTTCGACATACTGGGACAGCAGGCAGGTACCTCTTTTCCACTTACGCTACGATATCAGTAGGCAAGGCGCCCTTCCTCGGCATCTATGGCCCCTCTTTGTATGTGTTCTTTTAAAGAAATCTCTTTTTTCTACCCCTGAGACACATCACAACTATGAGGGGCCTGAGAGGGAACCTGGAGAGGAAACAGGGGAGGCTTCTGGCTGTACCGCTTCCCCGTGGCTAGAGAATAGCAGTTAGTCTCTCTGGAAGCTCTCAGCTTCTGTTGATCGACATGGGCAATACGGTAGGGGCGGACCCTGGCCAGGTGGAGCTTGTGGGCACACGCAACCTCTGGGGGAAGAATAATTCCGCTGCTGCTTTGTATGGTGTAAACCTCCCCACGCCAAGTGGGATGGGCACAGAAAATTGACCCACACCTGCCAGGGGCCCTTCCTGGGACTAAAGATCCCAACCTGGTCTCAACCTTGTCACCTTCTCAGCACATACCTTTCCTGCACACATAATCCTGCCTTTCTCTGTCGGTGCCTCATCCTACTAGGAAAAAAGCACGCCGCTCAAAAAGGCCGATGCCAGAGAAATCGAGGAGACACTGCCATTTTCCACATTTTTGCTGTCTACATATCCCCGCCTCCGGTGGAAGGCTGCCGATGTGGCCGGGCTGCGAAGGCAAGGCCGAAATCCTGGCGTCCCGGGCCCCAGCAATCCAGTGGTTTATGGACGTGGGGACCCGGATGACATGTTTCCCACATACAAGAGGAATCCTTGGGCCCTTCACTGGCTCGCCATTCAGCTCCGCGACGTCCACTACTGGCCCTGGCCTTTGGCCGGTGCCCCATTGCGCGAGTGCTCCGGAGCCATGTTTCTCCACCCATCACTATCATTCTGCCACCAGGGGATATGTGAGTGTGGGAGTCACCATTTGCCTGTCACTGGCAGCAGTGTCACGAGTCACTAGACTTCCAGGTACCAGCTGACCTAGGCTGCCTTCTGCCCCAGGCAAGGTCCGGAATCCTTTATCCCAGATGCTGACACCTGGGCACTGGCCGACATTAATTTTTATCAACACAGAGGTCTGAGTGAGGGTCAGCAGGCCAGCTAGGTGAAGTCAAGGCCAGGTGGGCGGGACTAAGGCTCCTTTGCCATCACCATGGAGACAGTCCCACCACCGGAAGACTAGGCGGAGCTTATGATGGGCCTGGTGACAAGACTGAGCCAATGGCAGAGATCTGGCCCGCCAGGCAGATGACACAGGGCCCTCCATTATGACCTATGACACCTAGTGGCCACAGGATTTGAGCACAGCCTGGGAAAGCCTACGCAGGCACAGGGGAGCCCCTGGTGCGGACTGGTTCAGGGCATTGGCAGAGCAGGCCAGGTACCTCTTTCCCACTTTCCTGAGGATATCGCTACGCAAGGCATCCCCACTCAGCATCTCTTGCCTCTCTCTGTCTCTCTCTGGATGTGTTCATTCTCTGAAATCTCTTCCTTCTCCCCCTGAGTCACTTCCCAGCTTGGAGTGCCTGATAGAGTGCCTAGAGACCAAAGAGCAAAGGGGGAAGGCCTCTGGCTCTACTGGTTGCCCATGGGCAGACAAGATCTCGTAGTTTATCTGGAAGGTCTAGAGAGTAGTGACTCATGGGGTAGCTACATCACCGGCGGACCCTGGCCAGGTGAAGCTTGCTGACATGTGGCAGCCTCTCCGGAGACTACTAATTCCGCTGGGAACATTGTATGCAAATACCTGGCTGAGTGCGAAGGGCAGAAAGCATTGACACATACCTGCCAGAGGCCTATCCTGGGTCTGAAGAGTCCACCCCGGTCTCCAGCGACTCATCATCTCAGCACACACTTTGTCTGCACACAGGGAATCCGCCTCTCTCCACGAATGCCTTCTCCTGCTAGGAAACACAGGATGGCACTCAGCCAAAGGAGAGCACAGGCAAAGTCAACTGAAGCCCGCATTTTCAAGATTTTGCCCTCTGCTGGGCCACAGCCTCCGGTGGCACACTGCATGTGCGTCACTTCTCCGAAGACAAGGCCGAAATCCGGGCATCCAGGGCCCCAGCAGTCCAGAGGCTGCGCATGGCGGCATACGGATCACCTCTTTGCCACGTACAGGAGGGAGGCCTCGGCCCTAGACTGGCTCCGCTAGAGCTCCACGACCTCAGCTATTTTTCCCGACCTTTGGCCCGTGCCCTCGTGAGTGTGTGACCTCTAGTTACACTTCACCTCCGACCACTCTCGATCCGCCACCTGCGGATACCTGAGCGTGGACATCAACATCTATCACTGTCTGCAGTGTCACAGGTCACTAGGTGTCTAGGCTCAGGCTGACCTTGGCTGTCTTCTGCCCAGGCAAGGAGCTTAATCCTTCAAGGGAAATGAAGGACACGTGGTCCCTGGCCGACAACCTTTCTTTCATCTACACAGCGGTCTAGATGAGGGTAAAGAGGCCAGGTGGGCCAGGTGAAGGCTGAGTGCGGGGCCTAAGGCTTCCTTCCCAATCACCATGGAGACAGCCACGGCAAGGCTGGCCGGAACTTCTGACGGGGACGGGTCACAAACTCTGAGCCAATAGGAGAGGTCCAGCCTAACCGGCCGGTTCCGCAGAGCCCTCCATTTTACCCGTGGACACACAACGGCCCCTTCTGTCCTTGGCCACAAAATCGAGGGCACCCAGGGAATAACTTCACAGTAGGCAACCCCTGATGTGGACACGTTCGACATACTGGGACAGCAGGCAGGTACCTCTTTTCCACTTACGCTACGATATCAGTAGGCAAGGCGCCCTTCCTCGGCATCTATGGCCCCTCTTTGTATGTGTTCTTTTAAAGAAATCTCTTTTTTCTACCCCTGAGACACATCACAACTATGAGGGGCCTGAGAGGGAACCTGGAGAGGAAACAGGGGAGGCTTCTGGCTGTACCGCTTCCCCGTGGCTAGAGAATAGCAGTTAGTCTCTCTGGAAGCTCTCAGCTTCTGTTGATCGACATGGGCAATACGGTAGGGGCGGACCCTGGCCAGGTGGAGCTTGTGGGCACACGCAACCTCTGGGGGAAGAATAATTCCGCTGCTGCTTTGTATGGTGTAAACCTCCCCACGCCAAGTGGGATGGGCACAGAAAATTGACCCACACCTGCCAGGGGCCCTTCCTGGGACTAAAGATCCCAACCTGGTCTCAACCTTGTCACCTTCTCAGCACATACCTTTCCTGCACACATAATCCTGCCTTTCTCTGTCGGTGCCTCATCCTACTAGGAAAAAAGCACGCCGCTCAAAAAGGCCGATGCCAGAGAAATCGAGGAGACACTGCCATTTTCCACATTTTTGCTGTCTACATATCCCCGCCTCCGGTGGAAGGCTGCCGATGTGGCCGGGCTGCGAAGGCAAGGCCGAAATCCTGGCGTCCCGGGCCCCAGCAATCCAGTGGTTTATGGACGTGGGGACCCGGATGACATGTTTCCCACATACAAGAGGAATCCTTGGGCCCTTCACTGGCTCGCCATTCAGCTCCGCGACGTCCACTACTGGCCCTGGCCTTTGGCCGGTGCCCCATTGCGCGAGTGCTCCGGAGCCATGTTTCTCCACCCATCACTATCATTCTGCCACCAGGGGATATGTGAGTGTGGGAGTCACCATTTGCCTGTCACTGGCAGCAGTGTCACGAGTCACTAGACTTCCAGGTACCAGCTGACCTAGGCTGCCTTCTGCCCCAGGCAAGGTCCGGAATCCTTTATCCCAGATGCTGACACCTGGGCACTGGCCGACATTAATTTTTATCAACACAGAGGTCTGAGTGAGGGTCAGCAGGCCAGCTAGGTGAAGTCAAGGCCAGGTGGGCGGGACTAAGGCTCCTTTGCCATCACCATGGAGACAGTCCCACCACCGGAAGACTAGGCGGAGCTTATGATGGGCCTGGTGACAAGACTGAGCCAATGGCAGAGATCTGGCCCGCCAGGCAGATGACACAGGGCCCTCCATTATGACCTATGACACCTAGTGGCCACAGGATTTGAGCACAGCCTGGGAAAGCCTACGCAGGCACAGGGGAGCCCCTGGTGCGGACTGGTTCAGGGCATTGGCAGAGCAGGCCAGGTACCTCTTTCCCACTTTCCTGAGGATATCGCTACGCAAGGCATCCCCACTCAGCATCTCTTGCCTCTCTCTGTCTCTCTCTGGATGTGTTCATTCTCTGAAATCTCTTCCTTCTCCCCCTGAGTCACTTCCCAGCTTGGAGTGCCTGATAGAGTGCCTAGAGACCAAAGAGCAAAGGGGGAAGGCCTCTGGCTCTACTGGTTGCCCATGGGCAGACAAGATCTCGTAGTTTATCTGGAAGGTCTAGAGAGTAGTGACTCATGGGGTAGCTACATCACCGGCGGACCCTGGCCAGGTGAAGCTTGCTGACATGTGGCAGCCTCTCCGGAGACTACTAATTCCGCTGGGAACATTGTATGCAAATACCTGGCTGAGTGCGAAGGGCAGAAAGCATTGACACATACCTGCCAGAGGCCTATCCTGGGTCTGAAGAGTCCACCCCGGTCTCCAGCGACTCATCATCTCAGCACACACTTTGTCTGCACACAGGGAATCCGCCTCTCTCCACGAATGCCTTCTCCTGCTAGGAAACACAGGATGGCACTCAGCCAAAGGAGAGCACAGGCAAAGTCAACTGAAGCCCGCATTTTCAAGATTTTGCCCTCTGCTGGGCCACAGCCTCCGGTGGCACACTGCATGTGCGTCACTTCTCCGAAGACAAGGCCGAAATCCGGGCATCCAGGGCCCCAGCAGTCCAGAGGCTGCGCATGGCGGCATACGGATCACCTCTTTGCCACGTACAGGAGGGAGGCCTCGGCCCTAGACTGGCTCCGCTAGAGCTCCACGACCTCAGCTATTTTTCCCGACCTTTGGCCCGTGCCCTCGTGAGTGTGTGACCTCTAGTTACACTTCACCTCCGACCACTCTCGATCCGCCACCTGCGGATACCTGAGCGTGGACATCAACATCTATCACTGTCTGCAGTGTCACAGGTCACTAGGTGTCTAGGCTCAGGCTGACCTTGGCTGTCTTCTGCCCAGGCAAGGAGCTTAATCCTTCAAGGGAAATGAAGGACACGTGGTCCCTGGCCGACAACCTTTCTTTCATCTACACAGCGGTCTAGATGAGGGTAAAGAGGCCAGGTGGGCCAGGTGAAGGCTGAGTGCGGGGCCTAAGGCTTCCTTCCCAATCACCATGGAGACAGCCACGGCAAGGCTGGCCGGAACTTCTGACGGGGACGGGTCACAAACTCTGAGCCAATAGGAGAGGTCCAGCCTAACCGGCCGGTTCCGCAGAGCCCTCCATTTTACCCGTGGACACACAACGGCCCCTTCTGTCCTTGGCCACAAAATCGAGGGCACCCAGGGAATAACTTCACAGTAGGCAACCCCTGATGTGGACACGTTCGACATACTGGGACAGCAGGCAGGTACCTCTTTTCCACTTACGCTACGATATCAGTAGGCAAGGCGCCCTTCCTCGGCATCTATGGCCCCTCTTTGTATGTGTTCTTTTAAAGAAATCTCTTTTTTCTACCCCTGAGACACATCACAACTATGAGGGGCCTGAGAGGGAACCTGGAGAGGAAACAGGGGAGGCTTCTGGCTGTACCGCTTCCCCGTGGCTAGAGAATAGCAGTTAGTCTCTCTGGAAGCTCTCAGCTTCTGTTGATCGACATGGGCAATACGGTAGGGGCGGACCCTGGCCAGGTGGAGCTTGTGGGCACACGCAACCTCTGGGGGAAGAATAATTCCGCTGCTGCTTTGTATGGTGTAAACCTCCCCACGCCAAGTGGGATGGGCACAGAAAATTGACCCACACCTGCCAGGGGCCCTTCCTGGGACTAAAGATCCCAACCTGGTCTCAACCTTGTCACCTTCTCAGCACATACCTTTCCTGCACACATAATCCTGCCTTTCTCTGTCGGTGCCTCATCCTACTAGGAAAAAAGCACGCCGCTCAAAAAGGCCGATGCCAGAGAAATCGAGGAGACACTGCCATTTTCCACATTTTTGCTGTCTACATATCCCCGCCTCCGGTGGAAGGCTGCCGATGTGGCCGGGCTGCGAAGGCAAGGCCGAAATCCTGGCGTCCCGGGCCCCAGCAATCCAGTGGTTTATGGACGTGGGGACCCGGATGACATGTTTCCCACATACAAGAGGAATCCTTGGGCCCTTCACTGGCTCGCCATTCAGCTCCGCGACGTCCACTACTGGCCCTGGCCTTTGGCCGGTGCCCCATTGCGCGAGTGCTCCGGAGCCATGTTTCTCCACCCATCACTATCATTCTGCCACCAGGGGATATGTGAGTGTGGGAGTCACCATTTGCCTGTCACTGGCAGCAGTGTCACGAGTCACTAGACTTCCAGGTACCAGCTGACCTAGGCTGCCTTCTGCCCCAGGCAAGGTCCGGAATCCTTTATCCCAGATGCTGACACCTGGGCACTGGCCGACATTAATTTTTATCAACACAGAGGTCTGAGTGAGGGTCAGCAGGCCAGCTAGGTGAAGTCAAGGCCAGGTGGGCGGGACTAAGGCTCCTTTGCCATCACCATGGAGACAGTCCCACCACCGGAAGACTAGGCGGAGCTTATGATGGGCCTGGTGACAAGACTGAGCCAATGGCAGAGATCTGGCCCGCCAGGCAGATGACACAGGGCCCTCCATTATGACCTATGACACCTAGTGGCCACAGGATTTGAGCACAGCCTGGGAAAGCCTACGCAGGCACAGGGGAGCCCCTGGTGCGGACTGGTTCAGGGCATTGGCAGAGCAGGCCAGGTACCTCTTTCCCACTTTCCTGAGGATATCGCTACGCAAGGCATCCCCACTCAGCATCTCTTGCCTCTCTCTGTCTCTCTCTGGATGTGTTCATTCTCTGAAATCTCTTCCTTCTCCCCCTGAGTCACTTCCCAGCTTGGAGTGCCTGATAGAGTGCCTAGAGACCAAAGAGCAAAGGGGGAAGGCCTCTGGCTCTACTGGTTGCCCATGGGCAGACAAGATCTCGTAGTTTATCTGGAAGGTCTAGAGAGTAGTGACTCATGGGGTAGCTACATCACCGGCGGACCCTGGCCAGGTGAAGCTTGCTGACATGTGGCAGCCTCTCCGGAGACTACTAATTCCGCTGGGAACATTGTATGCAAATACCTGGCTGAGTGCGAAGGGCAGAAAGCATTGACACATACCTGCCAGAGGCCTATCCTGGGTCTGAAGAGTCCACCCCGGTCTCCAGCGACTCATCATCTCAGCACACACTTTGTCTGCACACAGGGAATCCGCCTCTCTCCACGAATGCCTTCTCCTGCTAGGAAACACAGGATGGCACTCAGCCAAAGGAGAGCACAGGCAAAGTCAACTGAAGCCCGCATTTTCAAGATTTTGCCCTCTGCTGGGCCACAGCCTCCGGTGGCACACTGCATGTGCGTCACTTCTCCGAAGACAAGGCCGAAATCCGGGCATCCAGGGCCCCAGCAGTCCAGAGGCTGCGCATGGCGGCATACGGATCACCTCTTTGCCACGTACAGGAGGGAGGCCTCGGCCCTAGACTGGCTCCGCTAGAGCTCCACGACCTCAGCTATTTTTCCCGACCTTTGGCCCGTGCCCTCGTGAGTGTGTGACCTCTAGTTACACTTCACCTCCGACCACTCTCGATCCGCCACCTGCGGATACCTGAGCGTGGACATCAACATCTATCACTGTCTGCAGTGTCACAGGTCACTAGGTGTCTAGGCTCAGGCTGACCTTGGCTGTCTTCTGCCCAGGCAAGGAGCTTAATCCTTCAAGGGAAATGAAGGACACGTGGTCCCTGGCCGACAACCTTTCTTTCATCTACACAGCGGTCTAGATGAGGGTAAAGAGGCCAGGTGGGCCAGGTGAAGGCTGAGTGCGGGGCCTAAGGCTTCCTTCCCAATCACCATGGAGACAGCCACGGCAAGGCTGGCCGGAACTTCTGACGGGGACGGGTCACAAACTCTGAGCCAATAGGAGAGGTCCAGCCTGACCGGCCGGTTCCGCAGAGCCCTCCATTTTACCCGTGGACACACAACGGCCCCTTCTGTCCTTGGCCACAAAATCGAGGGCACCCAGGGAATAACTTCACAGTAGGCAACCCCTGATGTGGACACGTTCGACATACTGGGACAGCAGGCAGGTACCTCTTTTCCACTTACGCTACGATATCAGTAGGCAAGGCGCCCTTCCTCGGCATCTATGGCCCCTCTTTGTATGTGTTCTTTTAAAGAAATCTCTTTTTTCTACCCCTGAGACACATCACAACTATGAGGGGCCTGAGAGGGAACCTGGAGATGAAACAGGGGAGGCTTCTGGCTGTACCGCTTCCCCGTGGCTAGAGAATAGCAGTTAGTCTCTCTGGAAGCTCTTAGCTTCTCTTGATCGACATGGGCAATACGGTAGGGGCGGACCCTGGCCAGGTGGAGCTTGTGGGCACACGCAACCTCTGGGGGAAGAATAATTCCGCTGCTGCTTTGTATGGTGTAAACCTCCCCACGCCAAGTGGGATGGGCACAGAAAATTGACCCACACCTGCCAGGGGCCCTTCCTGGGACTAAAGATCCCAACCTGGTCTCAACCTTGTCACCTTCTCAGCACATACCTTTCCTGCACACATAATCCTGCCTTTCTCTGTCGGTGCCTCATCCTACTAGGAAAAAAGCACGCCGCTCAAAAAGGCCGATGCCAGAGAAATCGAGGAGACACTGCCATTTTCCACATTTTTGCTGTCTACATATCCCCGCCTCCGGTGGAAGGCTGCCGATGTGGCCGGGCTGCGAAGGCAAGGCCGAAATCCTGGCGTCCCGGGCCCCAGCAATCCAGTGGTTTATGGACGTGGGGACCCGGATGACATGTTTCCCACATACAAGAGGAATCCTTGGGCCCTTCACTGGCTCGCCATTCAGCTCCGCGACGTCCACTACTGGCCCTGGCCTTTGGCCGGTGCCCCATTGCGCGAGTGCTCCGGAGCCATGTTTCTCCACCCATCACTATCATTCTGCCACCAGGGGATATGTGAGTGTGGGAGTCACCATTTGCCTGTCACTGGCAGCAGTGTCACGAGTCACTAGACTTCCAGGTACCAGCTGACCTAGGCTGCCTTCTGCCCCAGGCAAGGTCCGGAATCCTTTATCCCAGATGCTGACACCTGGGCACTGGCCGACATTAATTTTTATCAACACAGAGGTCTGAGTGAGGGTCAGCAGGCCAGCTAGGTGAAGTCAAGGCCAGGTGGGCGGGACTAAGGCTCCTTTGCCATCACCATGGAGACAGTCCCACCACCGGAAGACTAGGCGGAGCTTATGATGGGCCTGGTGACAAGACTGAGCCAATGGCAGAGATCTGGCCCGCCAGGCAGATGACACAGGGCCCTCCATTATGACCTATGACACCTAGTGGCCACAGGATTTGAGCACAGCCTGGGAAAGCCTACGCAGGCACAGGGGAGCCCCTGGTGCGGACTGGTTCAGGGCATTGGCAGAGCAGGCCAGGTACCTCTTTCCCACTTTC
This sequence comes from Loxodonta africana, assembly GCF_030014295.1. NCBI lineage: Eukaryota > Metazoa > Chordata > Mammalia > Proboscidea > Elephantidae > Loxodonta > Loxodonta africana. Next base: position 3,243,208 of record NW_026975055.1, read on the forward strand.
CTGAGGATATCGCTACGCAAGGCATCCCCACTCAGCATCTCTTGCCTCTCTCTGTCTCTCTCTGGATGTGTTCATTCTCTGAAATCTCTTCCTTCTCCCCCTGAGTCACTTCCCAGCTTGGAGTGCCTGATAGAGTGCCTAGAGACCAAAGAGCAAAGGGGGAAGGCCTCTGGCTCTACTGGTTGCCCATGGGCAGACAAGATCTCGTAGTTTATCTGGAAGGTCTAGAGAGTAGTGACTCATGGGGTAGCTACATCACCGGCGGACCCTGGCCAGGTGAAGCTTGCTGACATGTGGCAGCCTCTCCGGAGACTACTAATTCCGCTGGGAACATTGTATGCAAATACCTGGCTGAGTGCGAAGGGCAGAAAGCATTGACACATACCTGCCAGAGGCCTATCCTGGGTCTGAAGAGTCCACCCCGGTCTCCAGCGACTCATCATCTCAGCACACACTTTGTCTGCACACAGGGAATCCGCCTCTCTCCACGAATGCCTTCTCCTGCTAGGAAACACAGGATGGCACTCAGCCAAAGGAGAGCACAGGCAAAGTCAACTGAAGCCCGCATTTTCAAGATTTTGCCCTCTGCTGGGCCACAGCCTCCGGTGGCACACTGCATGTGCGTCACTTCTCCGAAGACAAGGCCGAAATCCGGGCATCCAGGGCCCCAGCAGTCCAGAGGCTGCGCATGGCGGCATACGGATCACCTCTTTGCCACGTACAGGAGGGAGGCCTCGGCCCTAGACTGGCTCCGCTAGAGCTCCACGACCTCAGCTATTTTTCCCGACCTTTGGCCCGTGCCCTCGTGAGTGTGTGACCTCTAGTTACACTTCACCTCCGACCACTCTCGATCCGCCACCTGCGGATACCTGAGCGTGGACATCAACATCTATCACTGTCTGCAGTGTCACAGGTCACTAGGTGTCTAGGCTCAGGCTGACCTTGGCTGTCTTCTGCCCAGGCAAGGAGCTTAATCCTTCAAGGGAAATGAAGGACACGTGGTCCCTGGCCGACAACCTTTCTTTCATCTACACAGCGGTCTAGATGAGGGTAAAGAGGCCAGGTGGGCCAGGTGAAGGCTGAGTGCGGGGCCTAAGGCTTCCTTCCCAATCACCATGGAGACAGCCACGGCAAGGCTGGCCGGAACTTCTGACGGGGACGGGTCACAAACTCTGAGCCAATAGGAGAGGTCCAGCCTGACCGGCCGGTTCCGCAGAGCCCTCCATTTTACCCGTGGACACACAACGGCCCCTTCTGTCCTTGGCCACAAAATCGAGGGCACCCAGGGAATAACTTCACAGTAGGCAACCCCTGATGTGGACACGTTCGACATACTGGGACAGCAGGCAGGTACCTCTTTTCCACTTACGCTACGATATCAGTAGGCAAGGCGCCCTTCCTCGGCATCTATGGCCCCTCTTTGTATGTGTTCTTTTAAAGAAATCTCTTTTTTCTACCCCTGAGACACATCACAACTATGAGGGGCCTGAGAGGGAACCTGGAGATGAAACAGGGGAGGCTTCTGGCTGTACCGCTTCCCCGTGGCTAGAGAATAGCAGTTAGTCTCTCTGGAAGCTCTTAGCTTCTCTTGATCGACATGGGCAATACGGTAGGGGCGGACCCTGGCCAGGTGGAGCTTGTGGGCACACGCAACCTCTGGGGGAAGAATAATTCCGCTGCTGCTTTGTATGGTGTAAACCTCCCCACGCCAAGTGGGATGGGCACAGAAAATTGACCCACACCTGCCAGGGGCCCTTCCTGGGACTAAAGATCCCAACCTGGTCTCAACCTTGTCACCTTCTCAGCACATACCTTTCCTGCACACATAATCCTGCCTTTCTCTGTCGGTGCCTCATCCCACTAGGAAAAAAACACGCCGCTCAAAAAGGCCGATGCCAGAGAAATCGAGGAGACACTGCCATTTTCCACATTTTTGCTGTCTACATATCCCCGCCTCCGGTGGAAGGCTGCCGATGTGGCCGGGCTGCGAAGGCAAGGCCGAAATCCTGGCGTCCCGGGCCCCAGCAATCCAGTGGTTTATGGACGTGGGGACCCGGATGACATGTTTCCCACATACAAGAGGAATCCTTGGGCCCTTCACTGGCTCGCCATTCAGCTCCGCGACGTCCACTACTGGCCCTGGCCTTTGGCCGGTGCCCCATTGCGCGAGTGCTCCGGAGCCATGTTTCTCCACCCATCACTATCATTCTGCCACCAGGGGATATGTGAGTGTGGGAGTCACCATTTGCCTGTCACTGGCAGCAGTGTCACGAGTCACTAGACTTCCAGGTACCAGCTGACCTAGGCTGCCTTCTGCCCCAGGCAAGGTCCGGAATCCTTTATCCCAGATGCTGACACCTGGGCACTGGCCGACATTAATTTTTATCAACACAGAGGTCTGAGTGAGGGTCAGCAGGCCAGCTAGGTGAAGTCAAGGCCAGGTGGGCGGGACTAAGGCTCCTTTGCCATCACCATGGAGACAGTCCCACCACCGGAAGACTAGGCGGAGCTTATGATGGGCCTGGTGACAAGACTGAGCCAATGGCAGAGATCTGGCCCGCCAGGCAGATGACACAGGGCCCTCCATTATGACCTATGACACCTAGTGGCCACAGGATTTGAGCAGACCCTGGGAAAGCCTACGCAGGCACAGGGGAGCCCCTGGTGCGGACTGGTTCAGGGCATTGGCAGAGCAGGCCAGGTACCTCTTTCCCACTTTCCTGAGGATATCGCTACGCAAGGCATCCCCACTCAGCATCTCTTGCCTCTCTCTGTCTCTCTCTGGATGTGTTCATTCTCTGAAATCTCTTCCTTCTCCCCCTGAGTCACTTCCCAGCTTGGAGTGCCTGATAGAGTGCCTAGAGACCAAAGAGCAAAGGGGGAAGGCCTCTGGCTCTACTGGTTGCCCATGGGCAGACAAGATCTCGTAGTTTATCTGGAAGGTCTAGAGAGTAGTGACTGATGGGGTAGCTACATCACCGGCGGACCCTGGCCAGGTGAAGCTTGCTGACATGTGGCAGCCTCTCCGGAGACTACTAATTCCGCTGGTAACATTGTATGCAAATACCTGGCTGAGTGCGAAGGGCAGAAAGCATTGACACATACCTGCCAGAGGCCTATCCTGGGTCTGAAGAGTCCACCCCGGTCTCCAGCGACTCATCATCTCAGCACATACTTTGTCTGCACACAGGGAATCCGCCTCTCTCCACGAATGCCTTCTCCTGCTAGGAAACACAGGATGGCACTCAGCCAAAGGAGAGCACAGGCAAAGTCAACTGAAGCCCGCATTTTCAAGATTTTGCCCTCTGCTGGGCCACAGCCTCCGGTGGCACACTGCATGTGCGTCACTTCTCCGAAGACAAGGCCGAAATCCGGGCATCCAGGGCCCCAGCAGTCCAGAGGCTGCGCATGGCGGCATACGGATCACCTCTTTGCCACGTACAGGAGGGAGGCCTCGGCCCTAGACTGGCTCCGCTAGAGCTCCACGACCTCAGCTATTTTTCCCGACCTTTGGCCCGTGCCCTCGTGAGTGTGTGACCTCTAGTTACACTTCACCTCCGACCACTCTCGATCCGCCACCTGCGGATACCTGAGCGTGGACATCAACATCTATCACTGTCTGCAGTGTCACAGGTCACTAGGTGTCTAGGCTCAGGCTGACCTTGGCTGTCTTCTGCCCAGGCAAGGAGCTTAATCCTTCAAGGGAAATGAAGGACACGTGGTCCCTGGCCGACAACCTTTCTTTCATCTACACAGCGGTCTAGATGAGGGTAAAGAGGCCAGGTGGGCCAGGTGAAGGCTGAGTGCGGGGCCTAAGGCTTCCTTCCCAATCACCATGGAGACAGCCACGGCAAGGCTGGCCGGAACTTCTGACGGGGACGGGTCACAAACTCTGAGCCAATAGGAGAGGTCCAGCCTAACCGGCCGGTTCCGCAGAGCCCTCCATTTTACCCGTGGACACACAACGGCCCCTTCTGTCCTTGGCCACAAAATCGAGGGCACCCAGGGAATAACTTCACAGTAGGCAACCCCTGATGTGGACACGTTCGACATACTGGGACAGCAGGCAGGTACCTCTTTTCCACTTACGCTACGATATCAGTAGGCAAGGCGCCCTTCCTCGGCATCTATGGCCCCTCTTTGTATGTGTTCTTTTAAAGAAATCTCTTTTTTCTACCCCTGAGACACATCACAACTATGAGGGGCCTGAGAGGGAACCTGGAGAGGAAACAGGGGAGGCTTCTGGCTGTACCGCTTCCCCGTGGCTAGAGAATAGCAGTTAGTCTCTCTGGAAGCTCTCAGCTTCTGTTGATCGACATGGGCAATACGGTAGGGGCGGACCCTGGCCAGGTGGAGCTTGTGGGCACACGCAACCTCTGGGGGAAGAATAATTCCGCTGCTGCTTTGTATGGTGTAAACCTCCCCACGCCAAGTGGGATGGGCACAGAAAATTGACCCACACCTGCCAGGGGCCCTTCCTGGGACTAAAGATCCCAACCTGGTCTCAACCTTGTCACCTTCTCAGCACATACCTTTCCTGCACACATAATCCTGCCTTTCTCTGTCGGTGCCTCATCCTACTAGGAAAAAAGCACGCCGCTCAAAAAGGCCGATGCCAGAGAAATCGAGGAGACACTGCCATTTTCCACATTTTTGCTGTCTACATATCCCCGCCTCCGGTGGAAGGCTGCCGATGTGGCCGGGCTGCGAAGGCAAGGCCGAAATCCTGGCGTCCCGGGCCCCAGCAATCCAGTGGTTTATGGACGTGGGGACCCGGATGACATGTTTCCCACATACAAGAGGAATCCTTGGGCCCTTCACTGGCTCGCCATTCAGCTCCGCGACGTCCACTACTGGCCCTGGCCTTTGGCCGGTGCCCCATTGCACGAGTGCTCCGGAGCCATGTTTCTCCACCCATCACTATCATTCTGCCACCAGGGGATATGTGAGTGTGGGAGTCACCATTTGCCTGTCACTGGCAGCAGTGTCACGAGTCACTAGACTTCCAGGTACCAGCTGACCTAGGCTGCCTTCTGCCCCAGGCAAGGTCCGGAATCCTTTATCCCAGATGCTGACACCTGGGCACTGGCCGACATTAATTTTTATCAACACAGAGGTCTGAGTGAGGGTCAGCAGGCCAGCTAGGTGAAGTCAAGGCCAGGTGGGCGGGACTAAGGCTCCTTTGCCATCACCATGGAGACAGTCCCACCACCGGAAGACTAGGCGGAGCTTATGATGGGCCTGGTGACAAGACTGAGCCAATGGCAGAGATCTGGCCCGCCAGGCAGATGACACAGGGCCCTCCATTATGACCTATGACACCTAGTGGCCACAGGATTTGAGCACAGCCTGGGAAAGCCTACGCAGGCACAGGGGAGCCCCTGGTGCGGACTGGTTCAGGGCATTGGCAGAGCAGGCCAGGTACCTCTTTCCCACTTTCCTGAGGATATCGCTACGCAAGGCATCCCCACTCAGCATCTCTTGCCTCTCTCTGTCTCTCTCTGGATGTGTTCATTCTCTGAAATCTCTTCCTTCTCCCCCTGAGTCACTTCCCAGCTTGGAGTGCCTGATAGAGTGCCTAGAGACCAAAGAGCAAAGGGGGAAGGCCTCTGGCTCTACTGGTTGCCCATGGGCAGACAAGATCTCGTAGTTTATCTGGAAGGTCTAGAGAGTAGTGACTCATGGGGTAGCTACATCACCGGCGGACCCTGGCCAGGTGAAGCTTGCTGACATGTGGCAGCCTCTCCGGAGACTACTAATTCCGCTGGGAACATTGTATGCAAATACCTGGCTGAGTGCGAAGGGCAGAAAGCATTGACACATACCTGCCAGAGGCCTATCCTGGGTCTGAAGAGTCCACCCCGGTCTCCAGCGACTCATCATCTCAGCACACACTTTGTCTGCACACAGGGAATCCGCCTCTCTCCACGAATGCCTTCTCCTGCTAGGAAACACAGGATGGCACTCAGCCAAAGGAGAGCACAGGCAAAGTCAACTGAAGCCCGCATTTTCAAGATTTTGCCCTCTGCTGGGCCACAGCCTCCGGTGGCACACTGCATGTGCGTCACTTCTCCGAAGACAAGGCCGAAATCCGGGCATCCAGGGCCCCAGCAGTCCAGAGGCTGCGCATGGCGGCATACGGATCACCTCTTTGCCACGTACAGGAGGGAGGCCTCGGCCCTAGACTGGCTCCGCTAGAGCTCCACGACCTCAGCTATTTTTCCCGACCTTTGGCCCGTGCCCTCGTGAGTGTGTGACCTCTAGTTACACTTCACCTCCGACCACTCTCGATCCGCCACCTGCGGATACCTGAGCGTGGACATCAACATCTATCACTGTCTGCAGTGTCACAGGTCACTAGGTGTCTAGGCTCAGGCTGACCTTGGCTGTCTTCTGCCCAGGCAAGGAGCTTAATCCTTCAAGGGAAATGAAGGACACGTGGTCCCTGGCCGACAACCTTTCTTTCATCTACACAGCGGTCTAGATGAGGGTAAAGAGGCCAGGTGGGCCAGGTGAAGGCTGAGTGCGGGGCCTAAGGCTTCCTTCCCAATCACCATGGAGACAGCCACGGCAAGGCTGGCCGGAACTTCTGACGGGGACGGGTCACAAACTCTGAGCCAATAGGAGAGGTCCAGCCTGACCGGCCGGTTCCGCAGAGCCCTCCATTTTACCCGTGGACACACAACGGCCCCTTCTGTCCTTGGCCACAAAATCGAGGGCACCCAGGGAATAACTTCACAGTAGGCAACCCCTGATGTGGACACGTTCGACATACTGGGACAGCAGGCAGGTACCTCTTTTCCACTTACGCTACGATATCAGTAGGCAAGGCGCCCTTCCTCGGCATCTATGGCCCCTCTTTGTATGTGTTCTTTTAAAGAAATCTCTTTTTTCTACCCCTGAGACACATCACAACTATGAGGGGCCTGAGAGGGAACCTGGAGATGAAACAGGGGAGGCTTCTGGCTGTACCGCTTCCCCGTGGCTAGAGAATAGCAGTTAGTCTCTCTGGAAGCTCTTAGCTTCTGTTGATCGACATGGGCAATACGGTAGGGGCGGACCCTGGCCAGGTGGAGCTTGTGGGCACACGCAACCTCTGGGGGAAGAATAATTCCGCTGCTGCTTTGTATGGTGTAAACCTCCCCACGCCAAGTGGGATGGGCACAGAAAATTGACCCACACCTGCCAGGGGCCCTTCCTGGGACTAAAGATCCCAACCTGGTCTCAACCTTGTCACCTTCTCAGCACATACCTTTCCTGCACACATAATCCTGCCTTTCTCTGTCGGTGCCTCATCCCACTAGGAAAAAAACACGCCGCTCAAAAAGGCCGATGCCAGAGAAATCGAGGAGACACTGCCATTTTCCACATTTTTGCTGTCTACATATCCCCGCCTCCGGTGGAAGGCTGCCGATGTGGCCGGGCTGCGAAGGCAAGGCCGAAATCCTGGCGTCCCGGGCCCCAGCAATCCAGTGGTTTATGGACGTGGGGACCCGGATGACATGTTTCCCACATACAAGAGGAATCCTTGGGCCCTTCACTGGCTCGCCATTCAGCTCCGCGACGTCCACTACTGGCCCTGGCCTTTGGCCGGTGCCCCATTGCGCGAGTGCTCCGGAGCCATGTTTCTCCACCCATCACTATCATTCTGCCACCAGGGGATATGTGAGTGTGGGAGTCACCATTTGCCTGTCACTGGCAGCAGTGTCACGAGTCACTAGACTTCCAGGTACCAGCTGACCTAGGCTGCCTTCTGCCCCAGGCAAGGTCCGGAATCCTTTATCCCAGATGCTGACACCTGGGCACTGGCCGACATTAATTTTTATCAACACAGAGGTCTGAGTGAGGGTCAGCAGGCCAGCTAGGTGAAGTCAAGGCCAGGTGGGCGGGACTAAGGCTCCTTTGCCATCACCATGGAGACAGTCCCACCACCGGAAGACTAGGCGGAGCTTATGATGGGCCTGGTGACAAGACTGAGCCAATGGCAGAGATCTGGCCCGCCAGGCAGATGACACAGGGCCCTCCATTATGACCTATGACACCTAGTGGCCACAGGATTTGAGCACAGCCTGGGAAAGCCTACGCAGGCACAGGGGAGCCCCTGGTGCGGACTGGTTCAGGGCATTGGCAGAGCAGGCCAGGTACCTCTTTCCCACTTTCCTGAGGATATCGCTACGCAAGGCATCCCCACTCAGCATCTCTTGCCTCTCTCTGTCTCTCTCTGGATGTGTTCATTCTCTGAAATCTCTTCCTTCTCCCCCTGAGTCACTTCCCAGCTTGGAGTGCCTGATAGAGTGCCTAGAGACCAAAGAGCAAAGGGGGAAGGCCTCTGGCTCTACTGGTTGCCCATGGGCAGACAAGATCTCGTAGTTTATCTGGAAGGTCTAGAGAGTAGTGACTCATGGGGTAGCTACATCACCGGCGGACCCTGGCCAGGTGAAGCTTGCTGACATGTGGCAGCCTCTCCGGAGACTACTAATTCCGCTGGGAACATTGTATGCAAATACCTGGCTGAGTGCGAAGGGCAGAAAGCATTGACACATACCTGCCAGAGGCCTATCCTGGGTCTGAAGAGTCCACCCCGGTCTCCAGCGACTCATCATCTCAGCACACACTTTGTCTGCACACAGGGAATCCGCCTCTCTCCACGAATGCCTTCTCCTGCTAGGAAACACAGGATGGCACTCAGCCAAAGGAGAGCACAGGCAAAGTCAACTGAAGCCCACATTTTCAAGATTTTGCCCTCTGCTGGGCCACAGCCTCCGGTGGCACACTGCATGTGCGTCACTTCTCCGAAGACAAGGCCGAAATCCGGGCATCCAGGGCCCCAGCAGTCCAGAGGCTGCGCATGGCGGCATACGGATCACCTCTTTGCCACGTACAGGAGGGAGGCCTCGGCCCTAGACTGGCTCCGCTAGAGCTCCACGACCTCAGCTATTTTTCCCGACCTTTGGCCCGTGCCCTGGTGAGTGTGTGACCTCTAGTTACACTTCACCTCCGACCACTCTCGATCCGCCACCTGCGGCTACCTGAGCGTGGACATCAACATCTATCACTGTCTGCAGTGTCACAGGTCACTAGGTGTCTAGGCTCAGGCTGACCTTGGCTGTCTTCTGCCCAGGCAAGGAGCTTAATCCCTCAAGGGAAATGAAGGACACGTGGTCCCTGGCCGACAACCTTTCTTTCATCTACACAGCGGTCTAGATGAGGGTAAAGAGGCCAGGTGGGCCAGGTGAAGGCTGAGTGCGGGGCCTAAGGCTTCCTTCCCAATCACCATGGAGACAGCCACGGCAAGGCTGGCCGGAACTTCTGACGGGGACGGGTCACAAACTCTGAGCCAATAGGAGAGGTCCAGCCTAACCGGCCGGTTCCGCAGAGCCCTCCATTTTACCCGTGGACACACAACGTCCCCTTCTGTCCTTGGCCACAAAATCGAGGGCACCCAGGGAATAACTTCACAGTGGGCAACCCCTGATGTGGACACGTTCGACATACTGGGACAGCAGGCAGGTACCTCTTTTCCACTTACGCTACGATATCAGTAGGCAAGGCGCCCTTCCTCGGCATCTATGGCCCCTCTTTGTATGTGTTCTTTTAAAGAAATCTCTTTTTTCTACCCCTGAGACACATCACAACTATGAGGGGCCTGAGAGGGAACCTGGAGATGAAACAGGGGAGGCTTCTGGCTGTACCGCTTCCCCGTGGCTAGAGAATAGCAGTTAGTCTCTCTGGAAGCTCTTAGCTTCTGTTGATCGACATGGGCAATACGGTAGGGGCGGACCCTGGCCAGGTGGAGCTTGTGGGCACACGCAACCTCTGGGGGAAGAATAATTCCGCTGCTGCTTTGTATGGTGTAAACCTCCCCACGCCAAGTGGGATGGGCACAGAAAATTGACCCACACCTGCCAGGGGCCCTTCCTGGGACTAAAGATCCCAACCTGGTCTCAACCTTGTCACCTTCTCAGCACATACCTTTCCTGCACACATAATCCTGCCTTTCTCTGTCGGTGCCTCATCCTACTAGGAAAAAAGCACGCCGCTCAAAAAGGCCGATGCCAGAGAAATCGAGGAGACACTGCCATTTTCCACATTTTTGCTGTCTACATATCCCCGCCTCCGGTGGAAGGCTGCCGATGTGGCCGGGCTGCAAAGTCAAGGCCGAAATCCTGGCGTCCCGGGCCACAGCAATCCAGTGGTTTATGGACGTGGGAACCCGGATGACATGTTTCCCACATACAAGAGGAATCCTTGGGCCCTTCACTGGCTCGCCATTCAGCTCCGCGACGTCCACTACTGGCCCTGGCCTTTGGCCGGTGCCCCATTGCGCGAGTGCTCCGGAGCCATGTTTCTCCACCCATCACTATCATTCTGCCACCAGGGGATATGTGAGTGTGGGAGTCACCATTTGCCTGTCACTGGCAGCAGTGTCACGAGTCACTAGACTTCCAGGTACCAGCTGACCTAGGCTGCCTTCTGCCCCAGGCAAGGTCTGGAATCCTTTATCCCAGATGCTGACACCTGGGCACTGGCCGACATTAATTTTTATCAACACAGAGGTCTGAGTGAGGGTCAGCAGGCCAGCTAGGTGAAGTCAAGGCCAGGTGGGCGGGATTAAGGCTCCTTTGCCATCACCATGGAGACAGTCCCACCACCGGAAGACTAGGCGGAGCTTATGATGGGCCTGGTGACAAGACTGAGCCAATGGCAGAGATCTGGCCCGCCAGGCAGATGACACAGGGCCCTCCATTATGACCTATGACACCTAGTGGCCACAGGATTTGAGCAGACCCTGGGAAAGCCTACGCAGGCACAGGGGAGCCCCTGGTGCGGACTGGTTCAGGGCATTGGCAGAGCAGGCCAGGTACCTCTTTCCCACTTTCCTGAGGATATCGCTACGCAAGGCATCCCCACTCAGCATCTCTTGCCTCTCTCTGTCTCTCTCTGGATGTGTTCATTCTCTGAAATCTCTTCCTTCTCCCCCTGAGTCACTTCCCAGCTTGGAGTGCCTGATAGAGTGCCTAGAGACCAAAGAGCAAAGGGGGAAGGCCTCTGGCTCTACTGGTTGCCCATGGGCAGACAAGATCTCGTAGTTTATCTGGAAGGTCTAGAGAGTAGTGACTCATGGGGTAGCTACATCACCGGCGGACCCTGGCCAGGTGAAGCTTGCTGACATGTGGCAGCCTCTCCGGAGACTACTAATTCCGCTGGGAACATTGTATGCAAATACCTGGCTGAGTGCGAAGGGCAGAAAGCATTGACACATACCTGCCAGAGGCCTATCCTGGGTCTGAAGAGTCCACCCCGGTCTCCAGCGACTCATCATCTCAGCACACACTTTGTCTGCACACAGGGAATCCGCCTCTCTCCACGAATGCCTTCTCCTGCTAGGAAACACAGGATGGCACTCAGCCAAAGGAGAGCACAGGCAAAGTCAACTGAAGCCCGCATTTTCAAGATTTTGCCCTCTGCTGGGCCACAGCCTCTGGTGGCACGCTGCATGTGCGTCACTTCTCCGAAGACAAGGCCGAAATCCGGGCATCCAGGGCCCCAGCAGTCCAGAGGCTGCGCATGGCGGCATACGGATCACCTCTTTGCCACGTACAGGAGGGAGGCCTCGGCCCTAGACTGGCTCCGCTAGAGCTCCACGACCTCAGCTATTTTTCCCGACCTTTGGCCCGTGCCCTGGTGAGTGTGTGACCTCTAGTTACACTTCACCTCCGACCACTCTCGATCCGCCACCTGCGGATACCTGAGCGTGGACATCAACATCTATCACTGTCTGCAGTGTCACAGGTCACTAGGTGTCTAGGCTCAGGCTGACCTTGGCTGTCTTCTGCCCAGGCAAGGAGCTTAATCCTTCAAGGGAAATGAAGGACACGTGGTCCCTGGCCGACAACCTTTCTTTCATCTACACAGCGGTCCAGATGAGGGTAAAGAGGCCAGGTGGGCCAGGTGAAGGCTGAGTGCGGGGCCTAAGGCTTCCTTCCCAATCACCATGGAGACAGCCACGGCAAGGCTGGCCGGAACTTCTGACGGGGACGGGTCACAAACTCTGAGCCAATAGGAGAGGTCCAGCCTAACCGGCCGGTTCCGCAGAGCCCTCCATTTTACCCGTGGACACACAACGGCCCCTTCTGTCCTTGGCCACAAAATCGAGGGCACCCAGGGAATAACTTCACAGTAGGCAACCCCTGATGTGGACACGTTCGACATACTGGGACAGCAGGCAGGTACCTCTTTTCCACTTACGCTACGATATCAGTAGGCAAGGCGCCCTTCCTCGGCATCTATGGCCCCTCTTTGTATGTGTTCTTTTAAAGAAATCTCTTTTTTCTACCCCTGAGACACATCACAACTATGAGGGGCCTGAGAGGGAACCTGGAGATGAAACAGGGGAGGCTTCTGGCTGTACCGCTTCCCCGTGGCTAGAGAATAGCAGTTAGTCTCTCTGGAAGCTCTTAGCTTCTGTTGATCGACATGCGCAATACGGTAGGGGCGGACCCTGGCCAGGTGGAGCTTGTGGGCACACGCAACCTCTGGGGGAAGAATAATTCCGCTGCTGCTTTGTATGGTGTAAACCTCCCCACGCCAAGTGGGATGGGCACAGAAAATTGACCCACACCTGCCAGGGGCCCTTCCTGGGACTAAAGATCCCAACCTGGTCTCAACCTTGTCACCTTCTCAGCACATACCTTTCCTGCACACATAATCCTGCCTTTCTCTGTCGGTGCCTCATCCTACTAGGAAAAAAGCACGCCGCTCAAAAAGGCCGATGCCAGAGAAATCGAGGAGACACTGCCATTTTCCACATTTTTGCTGTCTACATATCCCCGCCTCCGGTGGAAGGCTGCCGATGTGGCCGGGCTGCGAAGGCAAGGCCGAAATCCTGGCGTCCCGGGCCCCAGCAATCCAGTGGTTTATGGACGTGGGGACCCGGATGACATGTTTCCCACATACAAGAGGAATCCTTGGGCCCTTCACTGGCTCGCCATTCAGCTCCGCGACGTCCACTACTGGCCCTGGCCTTTGGCCGGTGCCCCATTGCGCGAGTGCTCCGGAGCCATGTTTCTCCACCCATCACTATCATTCTGCCACCAGGGGATATGTGAGTGTGGGAGTCACCATTTGCCTGTCACTGGCAGCAGTGTCACGAGTCACTAGACTTCCAGGTACCAGCTGACCTAGGCTGCCTTCTGCCCCAGGCAAGGTCCGGAATCCTTTATCCCAGATGCTGACACCTGGGCACTGGCCGACATTAATTTTTATCAACACAGAGGTCTGAGTGAGGGTCAGCAGGCCAGCTAGGTGAAGTCAAGGCCAGGTGGGCGGGACTAAGGCTCCTTTGCCATCACCATGGAGACAGTCCCACCACCGGAAGAGTAGGCGGAGCTTATGATGGGCCTGGTGACAAGACTGAGCCAATGGCAGAGATCTGGCCCGCCAGGCAGATGACACAGGGCCCTCCATTATGACCTATGACACCTAGTGGCCACAGGATTTGAGCACAGCCTGGGAAAGCCTACGCAGGCACAGGGGAGCCCCTGGTGCGGACTGGTTCAGGGCATTGGCAGAGCAGGCCAGGTACCTCTTTCCCACTTCCCTGAGGATATCACTACGCAAGGCATCCCCACTCAGCATCTCTTGCCTCTCTCTGTCTCTCTCTGGATGTGTTCATTCTCTGAAATCTCTTCCTTCTCCCCCTGAGTCACTTCCCAGCTTGGAGTGCCTGATAGAGTGCCTAGAGACCAAAGAGCAAAGGGGGAAGGCCTCTGGCTCTACTGGTTGCCCATGGGCAGACAAGATCTCGTAGTTTATCTGGAAGGTCTAGAGAGTAGTGACTCATGGGGTAGCTACATCACCGGCGGACCCTGGCCAGGTGAAGCTTGCTGACATGTGGCAGCCTGTCCGGAGACTACTAATTCCGCTGGTAACATTGTATGCAAATACCTGGCTGAGTGCGAAGGGCAGAAAGCATTGACACATACCTGCCAGAGGCCTATCCTGGGTCTGAAGAGTCCACCCCGGTCTCCAGCGACTCATCATCTCAGCACACACTTTGTCTGCACACAGGGAATCCGCCTCTCTCCACGAATGCCTTCTCCTGCTAGGAAACACAGGATGGCACTCAGCCAAAGGAGAGCACAGGCAAAGTCAACTGAAGCCCGCATTTTCAAGATTTTGCCCTCTGCTGGGCCACAGCCTCCGGTGGCACGCTGCATGTGCGTCACTTCTCCGAAGACAAGGCCGAAATCCGGGCATCCAGGGCCCCAGCAGTCCAGAGGCTGCGCATGGCGGCATACGGATCACCTCTTTGCCACGTACAGGAGGGAGGCCTCGGCCCTAGACTGGCTCCGCTAGAGCTCCACGACCTCAGCTATTTTTCCCGACCTTTGGCCCGTGCCCTGGTGAGTGTGTGACCTCTAGTTACACTTCACCTCCGACCACTCTCGATCCGCCACCTGCGGATACCTGAGCGTGGACATCAACATCTATCACTGTCTGCAGTGTCACAGGTCACTAGGTGTCTAGGCTCAGGCTGACCTTGGCTGTCTTCTGCCCAGGCAAGGAGCTTAATCCTTCAAGGGAAATGAAGGACACGTGGTCACTGGCCGACAACCTTTCTTTCATCTACACAGCGGTCTAGATGAGGGTAAAGAGGCCAGGTGGGCCAGGTGAAGGCTGAGTGCGGGGCCTAAGGCTTCCTTCCCAATCACCATGGAGACAGCCACGGCAAGGCTGGCCGGAACTTCTGACGGGGACGGGTCACAAACTCTGAGCCAATAGGAGAGGTCCAGCCTAACCGGCCGGTTCAGCAGAGCCCTCCATTTTACCCGTGGACACACAACGGCCCCTTCTGTCCTTGGCCACAAAATCGAGGGCACCCAGGGAATAACTTCACAGTAGGCAACCCCTGATGTGGACACGTTCGACATACTGGGACAGCAGGCAGGTACCTCTTTTCCACTTACGCTACGATATCAGTAGGCAAGACGCCCTTCCTCGGCATCTATGGCCCCTCTTTGTATGTGTTCTTTTAAAGAAATCTCTTTTTTCTACCCCTGAGACACATCACAACTATGAGGGGCCTGAGAGGGAACCTGGAGATGAAACAGGGGAGGCTTCTGGCTGTACCGCTTCCCCGTGGCTAGAGAATAGCAGTTAGTCTCTCTGGAAGCTCTTAGCTTCTGTTGATCGACATGGGCAATACGGTAGGGGCGGACCCTGGCCAGGTGGAGCTTGTGGGCACACGCAACCTCTGGGGGAAGAATAATTCCGCTGCTGCTTTGTATGGTGTAAACCTCCCCACGCCAAGTGGGATGGGCACAGAACATTGACCCACACCTGCCAGGGGCCCTTCCTGGGACTAAAGATCCCAACCTGGTCTCAACCTTGTCACCTTCTCAGCACATACCTTTCCTGCACACATAATCCTGCCTTTCTCTGTCGGTGCCTCATCCTACTAGGAAAAAAGCACGCCGCTCAAAAAGGCCGATGCCAGAGAAATCGAGGAGACACTGCCATTTTCCACATTTTTGCTGTCTACATATCCCCGCCTCCGGTGGAAGGCTGCCGATGTGGCCGGGCTGCGAAGGCAAGGCCGAAATCCTGGCGTCCCGGGCCCCAGCAATCCAGTGGTTTATGGACGTGGGGACCCGGATGACATGTTTCCCACATACAAGAGGAATCCTTGGGCCCTTCACTGGCTCGCCATTCAGCTCCGCGACGTCCACTACTGGCCCTGGCCTTTGGCCGGTGCCCCATTGCGCGAGTGCTCCGGAGCCATGTTTCTCCACCCATCACTATCATTCTGCCACCAGGGGATATGTGAGTGTGGGAGTCACCATTTGCCTGTCACTGGCAGCAGTGTCACGAGTCACTAGACTTCCAGGTACCAGCTGACCTAGGCTGCCTTCTGCCCCAGGCAAGGTCCGGAATCCTTTATCCCAGATGCTGACACCTGGGCACTGGCCGACATTAATTTTTATCAACACAGAGGTCTGAGTGAGGGTCAGCAGGCCAGCTAGGTGAAGTCAAGGCCAGGTGGGCGGGACTAAGGCTCCTTTGCCATCACCATGGAGACAGTCCCACCACCGGAAGAGTAGGCGGAGCTTATGATGGGCCTGGTGACAAGACTGAGCCAATGGCAGAGATCTGGCCCGCCAGGCAGATGACACAGGGCCCTCCATTATGACCTATGACACCTAGTGGCCACAGGATTTGAGCACAGCCTGGGAAAGCCTACGCAGGCACAGGGGAGCCCCTGGTGCGGACTGGTTCAGGGCATTGGCAGAGCAGGCCAGGTACCTCTTTCCCACTTCCCTGAGGATATCACTACGCAAGGCATCCCCACTCAGCATCTCTTGCCTCTCTCTGTCTCTCTCTGGATGTGTTCATTCTCTGAAATCTCTTCCTTCTCCCCCTGAGTCACTTCCCAGCTTGGAGTGCCTGATAGAGTGCCTAGAGACCAAAGAGCAAAGGGGGAAGGCCTCTGGCTCTACTGGTTGCCCATGGGCAGACAAGATCTCGTAGTTTATCTGGAAGGTCTAGAGAGTAGTGACTCATGGGGTAGCTACATCACCGGCGGACCCTGGCCAGGTGAAGCTTGCTGACATGTGGCAGCCTGTCCGGAGACTACTAATTCCGCTGGTAACATTGTATGCAAATACCTGGCTGAGTGCGAAGGGCAGAAAGCATTGACACATACCTGCCAGAGGCCTATCCTGGGTCTGAAGAGTCCACCCCGGTCTCCAGCGACTCATCATCTCAGCACACACTTTGTCTGCACACAGGGAATCCGCCTCTCTCCACGAATGCCTTCTCCTGCTAGGAAACACAGGATGGCACTCAGCCAAAGGAGAGCACAGGCAAAGTCAACTGAAGCCCGCATTTTCAAGATTTTGCCCTCTGCTGGGCCACAGCCTCCGGTGGCACGCTGCATGTGCGTCACTTCTCCGAAGACAAGGCCGAAATCCGGGCATCCAGGGCCCCAGCAGTCCAGAGGCTGCGCATGGCGGCATACGGATCACCTCTTTGCCACGTACAGGAGGGAGGCCTCGGCCCTAGACTGGCTCCGCTAGAGCTCCACGACCTCAGCTATTTTTCCCGACCTTTGGCCCGTGCCCTGGTGAGTGTGTGACCTCTAGTTACACTTCACCTCCGACCACTCTCGATCCGCCACCTGCGGATACCTGAGCGTGGACATCAACATCTATCACTGTCTGCAGTGTCACAGGTCACTAGGTGTCTAGGCTCAGGCTGACCTTGGCTGTCTTCTGCCCAGGCAAGGAGCTTAATCCTTCAAGGGAAATGAAGGACACGTGGTCACTGGCCGACAACCTTTCTTTCATCTACACAGCGGTCTAGATGAGGGTAAAGAGGCCAGGTGGGCCAGGTGAAGGCTGAGTGCGGGGCCTAAGGCTTCCTTCCCAATCACCATGGAGACAGCCACGGCAAGGCTGGCCGGAACTTCTGACGGGGACGGGTCACAAACTCTGAGCCAATAGGAGAGGTCCAGCCTAACCGGCCGGTTCAGCAGAGCCCTCCATTTTACCCGTGGACACACAACGGCCCCTTCTGTCCTTGGCCACAAAATCGAGGGCACCCAGGGAATAACTTCACAGTAGGCAACCCCTGATGTGGACACGTTCGACATACTGGGACAGCAGGCAGGTACCTCTTTTCCACTTACGCTACGATATCAGTAGGCAAGACGCCCTTCCTCGGCATCTATGGCCCCTCTTTGTATGTGTTCTTTTAAAGAAATCTCTTTTTTCTACCCCTGAGACACATCACAACTATGAGGGGCCTGAGAGGGAACCTGGAGATGAAACAGGGGAGGCTTCTGGCTGTACCGCTTCCCCGTGGCTAGAGAATAGCAGTTAGTCTCTCTGGAAGCTCTTAGCTTCTGTTGATCGACATGGGCAATACGGTAGGGGCGGACCCTGGCCAGGTGGAGCTTGTGGGCACACGCAACCTCTGGGGGAAGAATAATTCCGCTGCTGCTTTGTATGGTGTAAACCTCCCCACGCCAAGTGGGATGGGCACAGAACATTGACCCACACCTGCCAGGGGCCCTTCCTGGGACTAAAGATCCCAACCTGGTCTCAACCTTGTCACCTTCTCAGCACATACCTTTCCTGCACACATAATCCTGCCTTTCTCTGTCGGTGCCTCATCCTACTAGGAAAAAAGCACGCCGCTCAAAAAGGCCGATGCCAGAGAAATCGAGGAGACACTGCCATTTTCCACATTTTTGCTGTCTACATATCCCCGCCTCCGGTGGAAGGCTGCCGATGTGGCCGGGCTGCGAAGGCAAGGCCGAAATCCTGGCGTCCCGGGCCCCAGCAATCCAGTGGTTTATGGACGTGGGGACCCGGATGACATGTTTCCCACATACAAGAGGAATCCTTGGGCCCTTCACTGGCTCGCCATTCAGCTCCGCGACGTCCACTACTGGCCCTGGCCTTTGGCCGGTGCCCCATTGCGCGAGTGCTCCGGAGCCATGTTTCTCCACCCATCACTATCATTCTGCCACCAGGGGATATGTGAGTGTGGGAGTCACCATTTGCCTGTCACTGGCAGCAGTGTCACGAGTCACTAGACTTCCAGGTACCAGCTGACCTAGGCTGCCTTCTGCCCCAGGCAAGGTCCGGAATCCTTTATCCCAGATGCTGACACCTGGGCACTGGCCGACATTAATTTTTATCAACACAGAGGTCTGAGTGAGGGTCAGCAGGCCAGCTAGGTGAAGTCAAGGCCAGGTGGGCGGGACTAAGGCTCCTTTGCCATCACCATGGAGACAGTCCCACCACCGGAAGAGTAGGCGGAGCTTATGATGGGCCTGGTGACAAGACTGAGCCAATGGCAGAGATCTGGCCCGCCAGGCAGATGACACAGGGCCCTCCATTATGACCTATGACACCTAGTGGCCACAGGATTTGAGCACAGCCTGGGAAAGCCTACGCAGGCACAGGGGAGCCCCTGGTGCGGACTGGTTCAGGGCATTGGCAGAGCAGGCCAGGTACCTCTTTCCCACTTCCCTGAGGATATCACTACGCAAGGCATCCCCACTCAGCATCTCTTGCCTCTCTCTGTCTCTCTCTGGATGTGTTCATTCTCTGAAATCTCTTCCTTCTCCCCCTGAGTCACTTCCCAGCTTGGAGTGCCTGATAGAGTGCCTAGAGACCAAAGAGCAAAGGGGGAAGGCCTCTGGCTCTACTGGTTGCCCATGGGCAGACAAGATCTCGTAGTTTATCTGGAAGGTCTAGAGAGTAGTGACTCATGGGGTAGCTACATCACCGGCGGACCCTGGCCAGGTGAAGCTTGCTGACATGTGGCAGCCTGTCCGGAGACTACTAATTCCGCTGGTAACATTGTATGCAAATACCTGGCTGAGTGCGAAGGGCAGAAAGCATTGACACATACCTGCCAGAGGCCTATCCTGGGTCTGAAGAGTCCACCCCGGTCTCCAGCGACTCATCATCTCAGCACACACTTTGTCTGCACACAGGGAATCCGCCTCTCTCCACGAATGCCTTCTCCTGCTAGGAAACACAGGATGGCACTCAGCCAAAGGAGAGCACAGGCAAAGTCAACTGAAGCCCGCATTTTCAAGATTTTGCCCTCTGCTGGGCCACAGCCTCCGGTGGCACGCTGCATGTGCGTCACTTCTCCGAAGACAAGGCCGAAATCCGGGCATCCAGGGCCCCAGCAGTCCAGAGGCTGCGCATGGCGGCATACGGATCACCTCTTTGCCACGTACAGGAGGGAGGCCTCGGCCCTAGACTGGCTCCGCTAGAGCTCCACGACCTCAGCTATTTTTCCCGACCTTTGGCCCGTGCCCTGGTGAGTGTGTGACCTCTAGTTACACTTCACCTCCGACCACTCTCGATCCGCCACCTGCGGATACCTGAGCGTGGACATCAACATCTATCACTGTCTGCAGTGTCACAGGTCACTAGGTGTCTAGGCTCAGGCTGACCTTGGCTGTCTTCTGCCCAGGCAAGGAGCTTAATCCTTCAAGGGAAATGAAGGACACGTGGTCACTGGCCGACAACCTTTCTTTCATCTACACAGCGGTCTAGATGAGGGTAAAGAGGCCAGGTGGGCCAGGTGAAGGCTGAGTGCGGGGCCTAAGGCTTCCTTCCCAATCACCATGGAGACAGCCACGGCAAGGCTGGCCGGAACTTCTGACGGGGACGGGTCACAAACTCTGAGCCAATAGGAGAGGTCCAGCCTAACCGGCCGGTTCAGCAGAGCCCTCCATTTTACCCGTGGACACACAACGGCCCCTTCTGTCCTTGGCCACAAAATCGAGGGCACCCAGGGAATAACTTCACAGTAGGCAACCCCTGATGTGGACACGTTCGACATACTGGGACAGCAGGCAGGTACCTCTTTTCCACTTACGCTACGATATCAGTAGGCAAGACGCCCTTCCTCGGCATCTATGGCCCCTCTTTGTATGTGTTCTTTTAAAGAAATCTCTTTTTTCTACCCCTGAGACACATCACAACTATGAGGGGCCTGAGAGGGAACCTGGAGATGAAACAGGGGAGGCTTCTGGCTGTACCGCTTCCCCGTGGCTAGAGAATAGCAGTTAGTCTCTCTGGAAGCTCTTAGCTTCTGTTGATCGACATGGGCAATACGGTAGGGGCGGACCCTGGCCAGGTGGAGCTTGTGGGCACACGCAACCTCTGGGGGAAGAATAATTCCGCTGCTGCTTTGTATGGTGTAAACCTCCCCACGCCAAGTGGGATGGGCACAGAACATTGACCCACACCTGCCAGGGGCCCTTCCTGGGACTAAAGATCCCAACCTGGTCTCAACCTTGTCACCTTCTCAGCACATACCTTTCCTGCACACATAATCCTGCCTTTCTCGGTCGGTGCCTCATCCTACTAGGAAAAAAGCACGCCGCTCAAAAAGGCCGATGCCAGAGAAATCGAGGAGACACTGCCATTTTCCACATTTTTGCTGTCTACATATCCCCGCCTCCGGTGGAAGGCTGCCGATGTGGCCGGGCTGCGAAGGCAAGGCCGAAATCCTGGCGTCCCGGGCCCCAGCAATCCAGTGGTTTATGGACGTGGGGATCCGGATGACATGTTTCCCACATACAAGAGGAATCCTTGGGCCCTTCACTGGCTCGCCATTCAGCTCCGCGACGTCCACTACTGGCCCTGGCCTTTGGCCGGTGCCCCATTGCGCGAGTGCTCCGGAGCCATGTTTCTCCACCCATCACTATCATTCTGCCACCAGGGGATATGTGAGTGTGGGAGTCACCATTTGCCTGTCACTGGCAGCAGTGTCACGAGTCACTAGACTTCCAGGTACCAGCTGACCTAGGCTGCCTTCTGCCGTAGGCAAGGTCCGGAATCCTTTATCCCAGATGCTGACACCTGGGCACTGGCCGACATTAATTTTTATCAACACAGAGGTCTGAGTGAGGGTCAGCAGGCCAGCTAGGTGAAGTCAAGGCCAGGTGGGCAGGACTAAGGCTCCTTTGCCATCACCATGGAGACACTCCCACCACCGGAAGAGTAGGCGGAGCTTATGATGGGCCTGGTGACAAGACTGAGCCAATGGCAGAGATCTGGCCCGCCAGGCAGATGACACAGGGCCCTCCATTATGACCTATGACACCTAGTGGCCACAGGATTTGAGCAGACCCTGGGAAAGCCTACGCAGGCACAGGGGAGCCCCTGGTGCGGACTGGTTCAGGGCATTGGCAGAGCAGGCCAGGTACCTCTTTCCCACTTTCCTGAGGATATCACTACGCAAGGCATCCCCACTCAGCATCTCTTGCCTCTCTCTGTCTCTCTCTGGATGTGTTCATTCTTTGAAATCTCTTCCTTCTCCCCCTGAGTCACTTCACAGCTTGGAGTGCCTGATAGAGTGCCTAGAGACCAAAGAGCAAAGGGGGAAGGCCTCTGGCTCTACTGGTTGCCCATGGGCAGACAAGATCTGGTAGTTTATCTGGAAGGTCTAGAGAGTAGTGACTGATGGGGTAGCTACATCACCGGCGGACCCTGGCCTGGTGAAGCTTGCTGACATGTGGCAGCCTCTCCGGAGACTACTAATTCCGCTGGGAACATTGTATGCAAATACCTGGCTGAGTGTGAAGGTCAGAAAGCATTGACACATACCTGCCAGAGGCCTATCCTGGGTCTGAAGAGTCCACCGCGGTCCCCAGCGACTCATCATCTCAGCACACACTTTGTCTGCACACAGGGAATCCGCCTCTCTCCACGAATTCCTTCTCCTGCTAGGAAACACAGGATGTCACTCAGCCAAAGGACAGCACAGGCAAAGTCAACTGAAGCCCGCATTTTCAAGATTTTGCCCTCTGCTGGGCCACAGCCTCCGGTGGCACGCTGCATGTGCGTCACTTCTCCGAAGACAAGGCCGAAATCCGGGCATCCAGGGCCCCAGCAGTCCAGAGGCTGCGCATGGCGGCCTACGGATCACCTCTTTGCCACGTACAGGAGGGAGGCCTCGGCCCTAGACTGGCTCCGCTAGAGCTCCACGACCTCAGCTATTTTTCCCGACCTTTGGCCCGTGCCCTTGTCAGTGTGTGACCTCTAGTTACACTTCACCTCCGACCACTCTCGATCCGCCACCTGCGGCTACCTGAGCGTGGACATCAACATCTATCACTGTCTGCAGTGTCACAGGTCACTAGGTGTCTAGGCTCAGGCTGACCTTGGCTGTCTTCTGCCCAGGCAAGGAGCTTAATCCTTCAAAAGAAATGAGGACACGTGGTCACTGGCCGACATCCTTTCTTTCATCTACACAGCGGTCTAGATGAGGGTAAAGAGGCCAGGTGGGCCAGGTGAAGGCTGAGTGCGGGGCCTAAGGCTTCCTTCCCAATCACCATGGAGACAGCCACGGCAAGGCTGGCCGGAACTTCTGACGGGGACGGGTCACAAACTCTGAGCCAATAGGAGAGGTCCAGCCTAACCGGCCGGTTCCGCAGAGCCCTCCATTTTACCCGTGGACACACAACGGCCCCTTCTGTCCTTGGCCACAAAATCGAGGGCA
Organism: Loxodonta africana; assembly: GCF_030014295.1. Classification (NCBI taxonomy): domain Eukaryota; kingdom Metazoa; phylum Chordata; class Mammalia; order Proboscidea; family Elephantidae; genus Loxodonta; species Loxodonta africana. The sequence goes on from NW_026975055.1 coordinate 3,266,248, forward strand.
CCCAGGGAATAACTTCACAGTAGGCAACCCCTGATGTGGACAGGTTCGACATACTGGGACAGCAGGCAGGTACCTCTTTTCCACTTACGCTACGATATCAGTAGGCAAGGCGCCCTTCCTCAGCATCTATGGCCCCTCTTTGTATGTGTTCTTTTAAAGAAATCTCTTTTTTCTACCCCTGAGACACATCACAACTATGAGGGGCCTGAGAGGGAACCTGGAGATGAAACAGGGGAGGCTTCTGGCTGTACCGCTTCCCCGTGGCTAGAGAATAGCAGTTAGACTCTCTGGAAGCTCTTAGCTTCTCTTGATCGACATGGGCAATACGGTAGGGGCGGACCCTGGCCAGGTGGAGCTTGTGGGCACACGCAACCTCTGGGGGAAGAATAATTCCGCTGCTGCTTTGTATGGTGTAAACCTCCCCACGCCAAGTGGGATGGGCACAGAACATTGACCCACACCTGCCAGGGGCCCTTCCTGGGACTAAAGATCCCAACCTGGTCTCAACCTTGTCACCTTCTCAGCACATACCTTTCCTGCACACATAATCCTGCCTTTCTCCGTCGGTGCCTCATCCTATTAGGAAAAAAGCATGCCGCTCAAAAAGGCCGATGCCAGAGAAATCGAGGAGACACTGCCATTTTCCACATTTTTGCTGTCTACATATCCCGCCTCCGGTGGAAGGCTGCCTATGTGGCCGGGCTGCGAAGGCAAGGCCGAAATCCTGGCGTCCTGGGCCCCAGCAATCCAGTGGTTTATGGACGTGGGGACCCGGATGACATGTTTCCCACATACAAGAGGAATCCTTGGGCCCTTCACTGGCTCGCCATTCAGCTCCGCGACGTCCACTACTGGCCCTGGCCTTTGGCCGGTGCCCCATTGCGCGAGTGCTCCGGAGCCATGTTTCTCCACCCATCACTATCATTCTGCCACCAGGGAATATGTGAGTGTGGGAGTCACCATTTGTCTGTCACTGGCAGCAGTGTCACGAGTCACTAGACTTCCAGGTACTAGCTGACCTAGGCTGCCTTCTGCCCCAGGCAAGGTCCGGAATCCTTTATCCCAGATGCTGACACCTGGGCACTGGCCGACATTAATTTTTATCAACACAGAGGTCTGAGTGAGGGTCAGCAGGCCAGCTAGGTGAAGTCAAGGCCAGGTGGGCGGGACTAAGGCTCCTTTGCCATCACCATGGAGACACTCCCACCACCGGAAGAGTAGGCGGAGCTTATGATGGGCCCGGTGACAAGACTGAGCCAATGGCAGAGATCTGGCCCGCCAGGCAGATGACACAGGGCCCTCCATTATGACCTATGACACCTAGTGGCCACAGGATTTGAGCACAGCCTGGGAAAGCCTACGCAGGCACAGGGGAGCCCCTGGTGCAGACTGGTTCAGGGCATTGGCAGAGCAGGCCAGGTACCTCTTTCCCACTTTCCTGAGGATATCACTACGCAAGGCATCCCCACTCAGCATCTCTTGCCTCTCTCTGTCTCTCTCTGGATGTGTTCATTCTCTGAAATCTCTTCCTTCTCCCCTGAGTCACTTCACAGCTTGGAGTGCCTGATAGAGTGCCTAGAGACCAAAGAGCAAAGGGGGAAGGCCTCTGGCTCTACTGGTTGCCCATGGGCAGACAAGATCTGGTAGTTTATCTGGAAGGTCTAGAGAGTAGTGACTCATGGGGTAGCTACATCACCGGCGGACCCTGGCCTGGTGAAGCTTGCTGACATGTGGCAGCCTCTCCGGAGACTACTAATTCCGCTGGTTACATTGTATGCAAATACCTGGCTGAGTGTGAAGGTCAGAAAGCATTGACACATACCTGCCAGAGGCCTATCCTGGGTCTGAAGAGTCCACCCCGGTCTCCAGCGACTCATCATCTCAGCACACACTTTGTCTGCACACAGGGAATCCGCCTCTCTCCACGAATTCCTTCTCCTGCTAGGAAACACAGGATGTCACTCAGCCAAAGGACAGCACAGGCAAAGTCAACTGAAGCCCGCATTTTCAAGATTTTGCCCTCTGCTGGGCCACAGCCTCCGGTGGCACGCTGCATGTGCGTCACTTCTCCGAAGACAAGGCCGAAATCCGGGCATCCAGGGCCCCAGCAGTCCAGAGGCTGCGCATGGCGGCATACGGATCACCTCTTTGCCACGTACAGGAGGGAGGCCTCGGCCCTAGACTGGCTCCGCTAGAGCTCCACGACCTCAGCTATTTTTCCCGACCTTTGGCCCGTGCCCTTGTCAGTGTGTGACCTCTAGTTACACTTCACCTCCGACCACTCTCGATCCGCCACCTGCGGATACCTGAGCGTGGACATCAACATCTATCACTGTCTGCAGTGTCACAGGTCACTAGGTGTCTAGGTTCAGGCTGACCTTGGCTGTCTTCTGTCCAGGCAAGGAGCTTAATCCTTCAAAAGAAATGAGGACACGTGGTCACTGGCCGACATCCTTTCTTTCATCTACACAGCGGTCTAGATGAGGGTAAAGAGGCCAGGTGGGCCAGGTGAAGGCTGAGTGCGGGGCCTAAGGCTTCCTTCCCAATCACCATGGAGACAGCCACGGCAAGGCTGGCCGGAACTTCTGACGGGGACGGGTCACAAACTCTGAGCCAATAGGAGAGGTCCAGCCTAACCGGCCGGTTCCGCAGAGCCCTCCATTTTACCCGTGGACACACAACGGCCCCTTCTGTCTTTGGCCACAAAATCGAGGGCACCCAGGGAATAACTTCACAGTAGGCAACCCCTGATGTGGACACGTTCGACATACTGGGACAGCAGGCAGGTACCTCTTTTCCACTTACGCTACGATATCAGTAGGCAAGGCACCCTTCCTCAGCATCTATGGCCCCTCTTTGTATGTGTTCTTTTAAAGAAATCTCTTTTTTCTACCCCTGAGACACATCACAACTATGAGGGGCCTGAGAGGAAACCTGGAGATGAAACAGGGGTGGCTTCTGGCTGTACCGCTTCCCCGTGGCTAGAGAATAGCAGTTAGTCTCTCTGGAAGCTCTCAGCTTCTGTTCATCGACATGGGCAATACGGTAGGGGCGGACCCTGGCCAGGTGGAGCTTGTGGGCACATGCAACCTCTGGGGGAAGAATAATTCCGCTGCTGCTTTGTATGGTGTAAACCTCCCCACGCCAAGTGGGATGGGCACAGAACATTGACCCACACCTGCCAGGGGCCCTTCCTGGGACTAAAGATCCCAACCTGGTCTCAACCTTGTCACCTTCTCAGCACATACCTTTCCTGCACACATAATCCTGCCTTTCTCCATCGGTGCCTCATCCCATTAGGAAAAAAGCACGCCGCTCAAAAAGGCCGATGCCAGAGAAATCGAGGAGACACTGCCATTTTTCACATTTTTGCTGTCTACATATCCCGCCTCCGGTGGAAGGCTGCCTATGTGGCCGGGCTGCGAAGGCAAGTCCGAAATCCTGGCGTCCTGGGCCCCAGCAATCCAGTGGTTTATGGACGTGGGGACCCGGATGACATGTTTCCCACATACAAGAGGAATCCTTGGGCCCTTCACTGGCTCGCCATTCAGCTCCGCGACGTCCACTACTGGCCCTGGCCTTTGGCCGGTGCCCCATTGCGCGAGTGCTCCGGAGCCATGTTTCTCCACCCATCACTATCATTCTGCCACCAGGGAATATGTGAGTGTGGGAGTCACCATTTGTCTGTCACTGGCAGCAGTGTCACGAGTCACTAGACTTCCAGGTACTAGCTGACCTAGGCTGCCTTCTGCCCCAGGCAAGGTCCGGAATCCTTTATCCCAGATGCTGACACCTGGGCACTGGCCGACACTAATTTTTATCAACACAGAGGTCTGAGTGAGGGTCAGCAGGCCAGCTAGGTGAAGTCAAGGCCAGGTGGGCGGGACTAAGGCTCCTTTGCCATCACCATGGAGACAGTCCCACCACCGGAAGAGTAGGCGGGGCTTATGATGGGCCCGGTGACAAGACTGAGCCAATGGCAGAGATCTGGCCCGCCAGGCAGATGACACAGGGCCCTCCATTATGACCTATGACACCTAGTGGCCACAGGATTTGAGCACAGCCTGGGAAAGCCTACGCAGGCACAGGGGAGCCCCTGGTGCAGACTGGTTCAGGGCATTGGCAGAGCAGGCCAGGTACCTCTTTCCCACTTTCCTGAGGATATCACTACGCAAGGCATCCCCACTCAGCATCTCTTGCCTCTCTCTGTCTCTCTCTGGATGTGTTCATTCTCTGAAATCTCTTCCTTCTCCCCTGAGTCACTTCCCAGCTTGGAGTGCCTGATAGAGTGCCTAGAGACCAAAGAGCAAAGGGGGAAGGCCTCTGGCTCTACTGGTTGCCCATGGGCAGACAAGATCTGGTAGTTTATCTGGAAGGTCTAGAGAGTAGTGACTCATGGGGTAGCTACATCACCGGCGGACCCTGGCCTGGTGAAGCTTGCTGACATGTGGCAGCCTCTCCGGAGACTACTAATTCCGCTGGTAACATTGTATGCAAATACCTGGCTGAGTGTGAAGGTCAGAAAGCATTGACACATACCTGCCAGAGGCCTATCCTGGGTCTGAAGAGTCCACCCCGGTCTCCAGCGACTCATCATCTCAGCACACACTTTGTCTGCACACAGGGAATCCGCCTCTCTCCACGAATGCCTTCTCCTGCTAGGAAACACAGGATGGCACTCAGCCAAAGGAGAGCACAGGCAAAGTCAACTGAAGCCCGCATTTTCAAGATTTTGCCCTCTGCTGGGCCACAGCCTCCGGTGGCACGCTGCATGTGCGTCACTTCTCCGAAGACAAGGCCGAAATCCGGGCATCCAGGGCCCCAGCAGTCCAGAGGCTGCGCATGGCGGCCTACGGATCACCTCTTTGCCACGTACAGGAGGGAGGCCTCGGCCCTAGACTAGCTCCGCTAGAGCTCCACGACCTCAGCTATTTTTCCCGACCTTTGGCCTGTGCCCTTGTCAGTGTGTGACCTCTGGTTACACTTCATCTCCGACCACTCTCGATCCGCCACCTTCGGCTACCTGAGCGTGGACATCAACATCTATCACTGTCTGCAGTGTCACAGGTCACTAGGTGTCTAGGCTCAGGCTGACCTTGGCTGTCTTCTGCCCAGGCAAGGAGCTTAATCCTTCAAAGGAAATGAGGACACGTGGTCACTGGCCGACATCCTTTCTTTCATCTACACAGCGGTCTAGATGAGGGTAAAGAGGCCAGGTGGGCCAGGTGAAGGCTGAGTGCGGGGCCTAAGGCTTCCTTCCCAATCACCACGGAGACAGCCACCGCAAGGCTGGCCGGAACTTCTGACGGGGACGGGTCACAAACTCTGAGCCAATAGGAGAGGTCCAGCCTAACCGGCCGGTTCCGCAGAGCCCTCCATTTTACCCGTGGACACACAACGGCCCCTTCTGTCCTTGCCCACAAAATCGAGGGCACCCAGGGAATAACTTCACAGTAGGCAACCCCTGATGTGGACACGTTCGACATACTGGGACAGCAGGCAGGTACCTCTTTTCCACTTACGCTACGATATCAGTAGGCAAGGCGCCCTTCCTCAGCATCTATGGCCCCTCTTTGTATGTGTTCTTTTAAAGAAATCTCTTTTTTCTACCCCTGAGACACACCACAACTATGAGGGGCCTGAGAGGGAACCTGGAGATGAAACAGGGGAGGCTTCTGGCTGTACCGCTTCCCCGTGGCTAGAGAATAGCAGTTAGTCTCTCTGGAAGCTCTCAGCTTCTGTTCATCGACATGGGCAATACGGTAGGGGCGGACCCTGGCCAGGTGGAGCTTGTGGGCACACGCAACCTCTGGGGGAAGAATAATTCCGCTGCTGCTTTGTATGGTGTAAACCTCCCCATGCCAAGTGGGATGGGCACAGAACATTGACCCACACCTGCCAGGGGCCCTTCCTGGGACTAAAGATCCCAACCTGGTCTCAACCTTGTCACCTTCTCAGCACATACCTTTCCTGCACACATAATCCTGCCTTTCTCCGTCGGTGCCTCATCCCACTAGGAAAAAAGCATGCCGCTCAAAAAGGCCGATGCCAGAGAAATCGAGGAGACACTGCCATTTTCCACATTTTTGCTGTCTACATATCCCCGCCTCCGGTGGAAGGCTGCCGATGTGGCCGGGCTGCGAAGGCAAGGCCGAAATCCTGGCATCCTCGGCCCCAGCAATCCAGTGGTTTATGGACGTGGGGACCCGGATGACATGTTTCCCACATACAAGAGGAATCCTTGGGCCCTTCACTGGCTCGCCATTCAGCTCCGCGACGTCCACTACTGGCCCTGGCCTTTGGCCGGTGCCCCATTGCGCGAGTGCTCCGGAGCCATGTTTCTCCACCCATCGCTATCATTCTGCCACCAGGGGATATGTGAGTGTGGGAGTCACCATTTGTCTGTCACTGGCAGCAGTGCCACGAGTCACTAGACTTCCAGGTACCAGCTGACCTAGGCTGCCTTCTGCCCCAGGCAAGGTCCGGAATCCTTTATCTCAGATGCTGACACCTGGGCACTGGCCGACATTAATTTTTATTATCAATACAGAGGTCTGAGTGAGGGACAGCAGGCCAGCTAGGTGAAGTCAAGTCCAGGTGGGCGGTACTAAGGCTTCTTTGCCATCACCATGGAGACAGTCCCACCACCGGAAGAGTAGGCGGAGCTTATGATGGGCCCGGTGACAAGACTGAGCCAATGGCAGAGATCTGGCCCGCCAGGCAGATGACACAGGGCCCTCCATTATGACCTATGCCACCTAGTGGCCACAGGATTTGAGCAGACCCTGGGAAAGCCTACGCAGGCACAGGGGAGCCCCTGGTGCGGACTGGTTCAGGGCATTGGCAGAGCAGGCCAGGTACCTCTTTCCCACTTTCCTGAGGATATCACTACACAAGGCATCCCCACTCAGCATCTCTTGCCTCTCTGTCTCTCTCTGGATGTGTTCATTCTCTGAAATCTCTTCCTTCTCCCCCTGAGTCACTTCCCAGCTTGGAGTGCCTGATAGAGTGCCTAGAGACCAAAGAGCAAAGGGGGAAGGCCTCTGGCTCTACTGGTTGCCCATGGGCAGACAAGATCTGGTAGTTTATCTGGAAGGTCTAGAGAGTAGTGACTCATGGGGTAGCTACATCACCGGCGGACCCTGGCCAGGTGAAGCTTGCTGACATGTGGCAGCCTCTCCGGAGACTACTAATTCCGCTGGTAACATTGTATGCAAATACCTGGCTGAGTGCGAAGGGCAGAAAACATTGACACATACCTGCCAGAGGCCTATCCTGGGTCTGAAGAGTCCACCCCGGTCTCCAGCGACTCATCATCTCAGCACACACTTTGCCTGCACACAGGGAATCCGCCTCTCTCCACGAATGCCTTCTCCTGCTAGGAAACACAGGATGTCACTCAGCCAAAGGAGAGCACAGGCAAAGTCAACTGAAGCCCGCATTTTCAAGATTTTGCCCTCTGCTGGGCCACAGCCTCCGGTGGCACGCTGCATGTGCGTCACTTCTCCGAAGACAAGGCCGAAATCCGGGCATCCAGGGCCCCAGCAGTCCAGAGGCTGCGCATGGCGGCATACGGATCACCTCTTTGCCACGTACAGGAGGGAGGCCTCGGCCCTAGACTGGCTCCGCTAGAGCTCCACGACCTCAGCTATTTTCCCTACCTTTGGCCCGTGCCCTCGTGAGTGTGTGACCTCTAGTTATACTTCACCTCCGACCACTCTCGATCCGCCACCTGCGGATACCTGAGCGTGGACATCAACATCTATCACTGTCTGCAGTGTCACAGGTCACTAGGTGTCTAGGTTCAGGCTGACCTTGGCTGTCTTCTGTCCAGGCAAGGAGCTTAATCCTTCAAAAGAAATGAGGACACGTGGTCACTGGCCGACATCCTTTCTTTCATCTACACAGCGGTCTAGATGAGGGTAAAGAGGCCAGGTGGGCCAGGTGAAGGCTGAGTGCGGGGCCTAAGGCTTCCTTCCCAATCACCATGGAGACAGCCACGGCAAGGCTGGCCGGAACTTCTGACGGGGACGGGTCACAAACTCTGAGCCAATAGGAGAGGTCCAGCCTAACCGGCCGGTTCCGCAGAGCCCTCCATTTTACCCGTGGACACACAACGGCCCCTTCTGTCTTTGGCCACAAAATCGAGGGCACCCAGGGAATAACTTCACAGTAGGCAACCCCTGATGTGGACACGTTCGACATACTGGGACAGCAGGCAGGTACCTCTTTTCCACTTACGCTACGATATCAGTAGGCAAGGCACCCTTCCTCAGCATCTATGGCCCCTCTTTGTATGTGTTCTTTTAAAGAAATCTCTTTTTTCTACCCCTGAGACACATCACAACTATGAGGGGCCTGAGAGGAAACCTGGAGATGAAACAGGGGTGGCTTCTGGCTGTACCGCTTCCCCGTGGCTAGAGAATAGCAGTTAGTCTCTCTGGAAGCTCTCAGCTTCTGTTCATCGACATGGGCAATACGGTAGGGGCGGACCCTGGCCAGGTGGAGCTTGTGGGCACATGCAACCTCTGGGGGAAGAATAATTCCGCTGCTGCTTTGTATGGTGTAAACCTCCCCACGCCAAGTGGGATGGGCACAGAACATTGACCCACACCTGCCAGGGGCCCTTCCTGGGACTAAAGATCCCAACCTGGTCTCAACCTTGTCACCTTCTCAGCACATACCTTTCCTGCACACATAATCCTGCCTTTCTCCATCGGTGCCTCATCCCATTAGGAAAAAAGCACGCCGCTCAAAAAGGCCGATGCCAGAGAAATCGAGGAGACACTGCCATTTTTCACATTTTTGCTGTCTACATATCCCGCCTCCGGTGGAAGGCTGCCTATGTGGCCGGGCTGCGAAGGCAAGTCCGAAATCCTGGCGTCCTGGGCCCCAGCAATCCAGTGGTTTATGGACGTGGGGACCCGGATGACATGTTTCCCACATACAAGAGGAATCCTTGGGCCCTTCACTGGCTCGCCATTCAGCTCCGCGACGTCCACTACTGGCCCTGGCCTTTGGCCGGTGCCCCATTGCGCGAGTGCTCCGGAGCCATGTTTCTCCACCCATCACTATCATTCTGCCACCAGGGAATATGTGAGTGTGGGAGTCACCATTTGTCTGTCACTGGCAGCAGTGTCACGAGTCACTAGACTTCCAGGTACTAGCTGACCTAGGCTGCCTTCTGCCCCAGGCAAGGTCCGGAATCCTTTATCCCAGATGCTGACACCTGGGCACTGGCCGACACTAATTTTTATCAACACAGAGGTCTGAGTGAGGGTCAGCAGGCCAGCTAGGTGAAGTCAAGGCCAGGTGGGCGGGACTAAGGCTCCTTTGCCATCACCATGGAGACACTCCCACCACCGGAAGAGTAGGCGGGGCTTATGATGGGCCCGGTGACAAGACTGAGCCAATGGCAGAGATCTGGCCCGCCAGGCAGATGACACAGGGCCCTCCATTATGACCTATGACACCTAGTGGCCACAGGATTTGAGCACAGCCTGGGAAAGCCTACGCAGGCACAGGGGAGCCCCTGGTGCAGACTGGTTCAGGGCATTGGCAGAGCAGGCCAGGTACCTCTTTCCCACTTTCCTGAGGATATCACTACGCAAGGCATCCCCACTCAGCATCTCTTGCCTCTCTCTGTCTCTCTCTGGATGTGTTCATTCTCTGAAATCTCTTCCTTCTCCCCTGAGTCACTTCACAGCTTGGAGTGCCTGATAGAGTGCCTAGAGACCAAAGAGCAAAGGGGGAAGGCCTCTGGCTCTACTGGTTGCCCATGGGCAGACAAGATCTGGTAGTTTATCTGGAAGGTCTAGAGAGTAGTGACTCATGGGGTAGCTACATCACCGGCGGACCCTGGCCAGGTGAAGCTTGCTGACATGTGGCAGCCTCTCCGGAGACTACTAATTCCGCTGGTAACATTGTATGCAAATACCTGGCTGAGTGCGAAGGGCAGAAAGCATTGACACATACCTGCCAGAGGCCTATCCTGGGTCTGAAGAGTCCACCCCGGTCTCCAGCGACTCATCATCTCAGCACACACTTTGCCTGCACACAGGGAATCCGCCTCTCTCCACGAATGCCTTCTCCTGCTAGGAAACACAGGATGGCACTCAGCCAAAGGAGAGCACAGGCAAAGTCAACTGAAGCCCGCATTTTCAAGATTTTGCCCTCTGCTGGGCCACAGCCTCCGGTGGCACGCTGCATGTGCGTCACTTCTCCGAAGACAAGGCCGAAATCCGGGCATCCAGGGCCCCAGCAGTCCAGAGGCTGCGCATGGCGGCCTACGGATCACCTCTTTGCCACGTACAGGAGGGAGGCCTCGGCCCTAGACTAGCTCCGCTAGAGCTCCACGACCTCAGCTATTTTTCCCGACCTTTGGCCTGTGCCCTTGTCAGTGTGTGACCTCTGGTTACACTTCATCTCCGACCACTCTCGATCCGCCACCTTCGGCTACCTGAGCGTGGACATCAACATCTATCACTGTCTGCAGTGTCACAGGTCACTAGGTGTCTAGGCTCAGGCTGACCTTGGCTGTCTTCTGCCCAGGCAAGGAGCTTAATCCTTCAAAGGAAATGAGGACACGTGGTCACTGGCCGACATCCTTTCTTTCATCTACACAGCGGTCTAGATGAGGGTAAAGAGGCCAGGTGGGCCAGGTGAAGGCTGAGTGCGGGGCCTAAGGCTTCCTTCCCAATCACCACGGAGACAGCCACGGCAAGGCTGGCCGGAACTTCTGACGGGGACGGGTCACAAACTCTGAGCCAATAGGAGAGGTCCAGCCTAACCGGCCGGTTCCGCAGAGCCCTCCATTTTACCCGTGGACACACAACGGCCCCTTCTGTCCTTGCCCACAAAATCGAGGGCACCCAGGGAATAACTTCACAGTAGGCAACCCCTGATGTGGACACGTTCGACATACTGGGACAGCAGGCAGGTACCTCTTTTCCACTTACGCTACGATATCAGTAGGCAAGGCGCCCTTCCTCAGCATCTATGGCCCCTCTTTGTATGTGTTCTTTTAAAGAAATCTCTTTTTTCTACCCCTGAGACACACCACAACTATGAGGGGCCTGAGAGGGAACCTGGAGATGAAACAGGGGAGGCTTCTGGCTGTACCGCTTCCCCGTGGCTAGAGAATAGCAGTTAGTCTCTCTGGAAGCTCTCAGCTTCTGTTCATCGACATGGGCAATACGGTAGGGGCGGACCCTGGCCAGGTGGAGCTTGTGGGCACACGCAACCTCTGGGGGAAGAATAATTCCGCTGCTGCTTTGTATGGTGTAAACCTCCCCATGCCAAGTGGGATGGGCACAGAACATTGACCCACACCTGCCAGGGGCCCTTCCTGGGACTAAAGATCCCAACCTGGTCTCAACCTTGTCACCTTCTCAGCACATACCTTTCCTGCACACATAATCCTGCCTTTCTCCGTCGGTGCCTCATCCCACTAGGAAAAAAGCATGCCGCTCAAAAAGGCCGATGCCAGAGAAATCGAGGAGACACTGCCATTTTCCACATTTTTGCTGTCTACATATCCCCGCCTCCGGTGGAAGGCTGCCGATGTGGCCGGGCTGCGAAGGCAAGGCCGAAATCCTGGCATCCTCGGCCCCAGCAATCCAGTGGTTTATGGACGTGGGGACCCGGATGACATGTTTCCCACATACAAGAGGAATCCTTGGGCCCTTCACTGGCTCGCCATTCAGCTCCGCGACGTCCACTACTGGCCCTGGCCTTTGGCCGGTGCCCCATTGCGCGAGTGCTCCGGAGCCATGTTTCTCCACCCATCGCTATCATTCTGCCACCAGGGGATATGTGAGTGTGGGAGTCACCATTTGTCTGTCACTGGCAGCAGTGCCACGAGTCACTAGACTTCCAGGTACCAGCTGACCTAGGCTGCCTTCTGCCCCAGGCAAGGTCCGGAATCCTTTATCCCAGATGCTGACACCTGGGCACTGGCCGACATTAATTTTTATTATCAATACAGAGGTCTGAGTGAGGGACAGCAGGCCAGCTAGGTGAAGTCAAGTCCAAGTGGGCGGTACTAAGGCTTCTTTGCCATCACCATGGAGACAGTCCCACCACCGGAAGAGTAGGCGGAGCTTATGATGGGCCCGGTGACAAGACTGAGCCAATGGCAGAGATCTGGCCCGCCAGGCAGGTGACACAGGGCCCTCCATTATGACCTATGCCACCTAGTGGCCACAGGATTTGAGCAGACCCTGGGAAAGCCTACGCAGGCACAGGGGAGCCCCTGGTGCGGACTGGTTCAGGGCATTGGCAGAGCAGGCCAGGTACCTCTTTCCCACTTTCCTGAGGATATCACTACACAAGGCATCCCCACTCAGCATCTCTTGCCTCTCTGTCTCTCTCTGGATGTGTTCATTCTCTGAAATCTCTTCCTTCTCCCCCTGAGTCACTTCCCAGCTTGGAGTGCCTGATAGAGTGCCTAGAGACCAAAGAGCAAAGGGGGAAGGCCTCTGGCTCTACTGGTTGCCCATGGGCAGACAAGATCTGGTAGTTTATCTGGAAGGTCTAGAGAGTAGTGACTGATGGGGTAGCTACATCACCGGCGGACCCTGGCCAGGTGAAGCTTGCTGACATGTGGCAGCCTCTCCGGAGACTACTAATTCCGCTGGTAACATTGTATGCAAATACCTGGCTGAGTGCGAAGGGCAGAAAACATTGACACATACCTGCCAGAGGCCTATCCTGGGTCTGAAGAGTCCACCCCGGTCTCCAGCGACTCATCATCTCAGCACACACTTTGCCTGCACACAGGGAATCCGCCTCTCTCCACGAATGCCTTCTCCTGCTAGGAAACACAGGATGTCACTCAGCCAAAGGAGAGCACAGGCAAAGTCAACTGAAGCCCGCATTTTCAAGATTTTGCCCTCTGCTGGGCCACAGCCTCCGGTGGCACGCTGCATGTGCGTCACTTCTCCGAAGACAAGGCCGAAATCCGGGCATCCAGGGCCCCAGCAGTCCAGAGGCTGCGCATGGCGGCCTACGGATCACCTCTTTGCCACGTACAGGAGGGAGGCCTCGGCCCTAGACTGGCTCCGCTAGAGCTCCACGACCTCAGCTATTTTCCCTACCTTTGGCCCGTGCCCTCGTGAGTGTGTGACCTCTAGTTATACTTCACCTCCGACCACTCTCGATCCGCCACCTGCGGATACCTGAGCGTGGACATCAACATCTATCACTGTCTGCAGTGTCACAGGTCACTAGGTGTCTAGGCTCAGGCTGACCGTGTCTGTCTTCTGCCCAGGCAAGGAGCCTAATCCTTCAAAGGAATTGAGGACACGTGGTCACTGGCCGACATCCTTTCTTTCATCTACACAGCGGTCTAGATGAGGGTAAAGAGGCCAGGTGTGCCAGGTGAAGGCTGAGTGCAGGGCCTAAGGCTTCTTTCCCAATCACCATGGAGACAGCCACCGCAAGGCTGGCCGGAACTTCTGACTGGGACGGGTCACAAACTCTGAGCCAATAGGAGAGGTCCAGCCTAACCGGCCAGTTCCTCATAGCCCTCCATTTTACCCATGGACACACAACGGCCCCTTCTGTCCTTGGCCACAAAATCGAGGGCACCCAGGGAATAACTTCACAGTAGGCAAGTGCTTATGTGGACACGTTCGACACACTGGGACAGCAGGGAGTACCTCTTTTCCACTTACACTAGGGTACCAGTAGGCAAGGCGCCCTTCCTCAGCATCTATGGCCCCTCTCTGTATGTGGTCATTCAGAGAAATCTCTTCATTCTACCCCTGAGACACATCACAAGTATGAGGGGCCTGAGAGAGAGCCTGGAGATGAAACGGGGTAGGCTTCTGGATGTACCACTTCCCCGTGGCTAGAGAATAGCAGGTAGTCTCTCTGGAAGGTCTTAGCTTCTTTTGATCGACATGTACAATACAGTGGGGGCGGGCCCTGGCCAGGTGGAACTCGTGGGCAGATGCAACCTCTCCTGCGACGAATAATTCTGCGGGTGCTTTGTGTGGTGAAAACCTCTCCCTGCCAAGTGGGATGGGCAGAGAACATTGACCCACAGCTGCCAGTGGCCTCTCCTGGGACTAAAGATCCCAACCTGGTCTCAGCGTCGTCACCCTCTAAGCACACACCTTTCCTCCATACATAAGCCTGCCTTTCTCCGTCAGTGCCTTATCCTACTAGGAAAGAAAGCATGCCGCTCAGAAAGGCCGATGCCAGGGAAATCAAGGAGTCACTGCCATTTTCCATATTTTTGCTCTCTCCATGTCCCCGCCTCTGGTGGATTTCTGCGTATGTGGCCGGGCTCCGAAGGCAAGGCCGAAATCCTGGCTGCCTGGGCCCCATCAGTCCAATGGTTTATGGTTGTGGGGATACGGATGACCCGTTTGCCGCATTTAGAAAATGAACATTCAATATAGAACATAGAGTATGGAATACAGAATATAGAAAATATAGAGTATAGAAGAATACAGAATATTGAACATAGAATATAGAATGTAGAATACAAAACACACATTATGAAATAAAGTATAAATTACACAGAACATAAAATATATATTATAGAATATAGAATGTAAAATATAGCATACACAATATAGAAGAATATAGGACAAATGTAGAATATGCAGTATAGAATATAGAAAAATATAGTATGTAAAAAGAGAATATGGAAGAACGTTGACTATAGAATACAGAATATAGAGGAATTTAAAATATAGAATGTGGAATACAGAATATGGAATATAAAATATGCAATATAGAATATGGAAGAATATTGTATGAAGACAAATATGGAATATAGAACATCAAATATAGAATACAGAGTATGGAATAGAGAATATACAAAAATAGAGAATGTAGAAAAACATCGAAGAACACAGATCACAGAATATAGAGACTTTAAAATATAGAATATGATACAGAGAACACTGAAGATACAATACAGAATATAAAAGAACTTTGAAAATAGAAGAATATAGTGTATAGAAGATTTGGAATAAAGAAGAGTATAGAATATATATTATAGAAGAACATAGCATAAAGAATACAGAATATAGAAGAAAATAGAATATAAATTCAGAATATAGAATACAGAAGAATATAATATGTACAATGTAGAATAGCGATTATAGAATGCAAACTATAGAATGAAGAATATAGGAGAATATAAATTACAGAATACAGAAGATTATAAATTATACAATAGACATGATTATGGAAAATACAATGTAGAATGTAAAATGTAGAATATAGGAGAAAATGGAATACAGAATATACAAGAATATGGAATGTTGAATATAGTATCAAGAATATGGAATATAGAATACACAAAAATATAGTATATGTAAAATATAGAAAAAAGAAGATTGAATATAGAACATAGAATACAGAAAAATCTAGAATATAGAATCTAGAAGAATATAGACTGTAGAATTTAGAATACAGAATGTAGAATATAGAAGATTTTAGAATATAGAACATAGAATATACAGTACAGAATACAGAATATGGAATATACAACCTAGACTATGGAAAAATATAGAAATAGAATATAAAAGAATATAGAACATAGAAGAATATAGAATGTAGAATATAGAATATAAAATACAGAAGATAGAGTATAGAAGAATTTAGAATGTAGAATATAGAATATGGACTATAGAATACAGAGGAATATAGTATATAGAATATAGAACATAGAAGATACAATACAGAATATAAAAGAAAAAAGAATATAGATCATAGAAGAATATAGAATATGGAAATATGAGAATGTAGAATATAATTATAGAAGAATATAGAATGTTGAAAAATAGAGAATACAGAATATAGGAAAACATAGAGCATAAATTTAGAATATAGAAGATACAGATATATGAATGCAGAATATAGAAGAATAAAGAAAATAGATGACAGACTACAGAATATAGAAGACAGAACGCAGAAGAAAATAGAATACTCACAAATATAGGGTATAGGATATACACTACTGAAGAATACAGAATACAGAAAGTAGAAGAATATAGATTACAAACTATAGAAGAATATAGAATGTAGAATAGAGAATACGGAATAGACTATAAAAGAGAATATTAGATTACAGAAGAATATAGAGATTAGAAGGCAGAATATACAATAAAAATATAGAAGATAGAAGAATACAGAATTCAGAAAAATTTAGAACATAAAATGTAAAATATAGAAAAAAATTGAATATAAAATGTAGAATGGAGAACATGGAATATGGAATAGGGTACAGAGAAGAATAAAGAATATTGAAAATTTTAAAATATAGAATGTAGACTGCAGAATATTGAATATAGAATTTAGAATGTACAATATACAATACAGCAGATAGAAGAATATAGATTACAAGTGAAGAATATAGAATAAGAATGTAGAAGAGTATAGAATGCAGAACATAGAAGAATATAGAACGTAGAATACAGAATAAGGAATATAGAATGTAGAATACAGAAGAATAGAGTATATAAAAATATAGAATATAGAACATTGACTATGGAATATAGAATACAGAGTATGAAATAGAGAATATAGAAAAAATATAGAATAGAGATAAATATAGACTATAGAATATAAAAAAATTTTTTTTATAGAATAGAATATGTAGAAAGTAGAATTTAGAATATAAAATATAGAATATAGAACATAGAATATAGAGGAATATAGATTATAGAATATAGAAGATTCTGGAATACAGAATGTAGAATTAAATACAGAATATAGGAGATGGAATATAAGAGAATATAGAATGCAGAATATAGTATACAGAATATGCAATATGGAATATAAAATATGGAAAATTATAAAATATATACACTATAGAAAAAAATTGAATATAGAATACAGACAATGGAACATAGAAAAATACAGAATAAAGGATATAAAACATAGAATAAAAATACATAACATAGAGAATAAACATTACAAATATAGAAGATTACGGAATGTAGAATGTAGAATGTAAAATACAGAATATACAATATAGAAGAATATATGATACAGACTATGGGAGAATATAGAGTATAGAATGTAGAATACAGAAAATTATATAGAAAAGTATATAATACAGAAAAAGAACACTGAATATGCAACACAGAGTATGGAATATAGAATGTAGAAGAACATAGAATATAGAATGTAGAATACAAAATATAGAATATGAAATAAAGCATAAAGAACACAGAATATAGAACAATATAAAGAATATAGAAGATAATGGAATATAGAATATAAAATGCAGAATATACATACAGAAGAATATAGAATACAGAATATAGATGAATATAGAATATAGAAGGAAGAATGAAGAATATGGAATATAGAATACAGAAAAATATAGTATGTAGAAAAATATAGACGAATATGGAAGAAAATAGAATACAGAACATAGAATATGGAGGAATTTAAAATATACAATGCAGAAAGTAGAATATGGAATATGAAATGTGCAATATAGAATATAGAGGAATATTGTATGTAGAAAAATATAGAATATAGAACATCGAATATAGACTAGAGTATGGAATATAGAATATAGAAAAATATAGAATACAGAAGAACATAGATTATAGAATGTAAAGAATTTCAAATATAGAATATGGAACATAGAACACTGAAGATAGAATACAGAATATAAAAGAACTTTGAAAATAAAAGAATATAGTGTATAGAGGATTTGGAATAAATAAGGATACAGAATATACATTATAGAAGAATATAGCATGGATAACAGAATATAGAAGAACATAGAATATATGTTTAGAATATAGAATACAGAAGAATATAAAATGTACAATGTGAAATACAGATTACAGAATGCAAAATATAGAATGAAGAATATAGGAGAATATAGATTATAGAATATATAAGATTATAAATTATACAATACAGAAGATTATGGAATATAGAATGTAGGAGAATATGGAATACGGAATATAGAAGAACATAGAACGTTGACTATAGTATCAAGAATATGGAATATAGAATACACAAAAATATAGTATATGTAAAAATATAGAAAATGGAAGATTGAATATAGAACATAGCATATAGAAGAATGTAGAATACAGAATGTAGAATATAGAAGATTTTAGAATATACTTTATGGAATATAGAATACAGAAGAATATAGTATAAAGAAAAATATAGAATATACAACATAGAACATCGAATATAGAATAGAGAGTATGGAATATAAAAAAAAGGAAAATATAGAATATAGAAGAACATAGAATTTAGAATGTGGAATATAGAATACAGAGGAATTTGGAATATAGAATACAATACAGGGTATTAATAGAGAATATAGAAAAGCATAGAATAGAGATAAATATAGAATATAGAATAGAGTATGTACAAAGTACAATAGAGAATATAGAGTATAAAATATAGAATAAGGAACATAGAATATAGAAGAATATACATTACAGAATATAGAAGATTCTGGAATATAGAAGATGGAATATAAGAGAATATAGAATGTAGAATATAGTTTACAGAATATGCAATATGGAATATAGAATACTGAAATTATAAAAAAAATATAGACTATAGGAAAAAACATTGAATATAGAATACAGACAATGGAATATAGAAAAATATAGAATGTAGAATACAGAATATAAAATATAGAATAAAAAATACATAATATAGAGAATATACATGATAGCATATAGAAGATTATGGAATACAGAATGTACAATGTAAAATATACAATATAGAACAATATATGGTACAGACTATAGAAGAATATAGAATGTAGAATATAGAATACAGAAAATTATACAGAAAAATATAGAATATAGAAAAAGAACATTGAATATAGAACACAGAGTATGGAATATAGAATATAGAAAAAATAGAATATAGAAGAACATACAATGTAGAATACAAAATATAGAGCATGAAATAAAGCATAAAGAACACAGAATATAGAAGAATATAGATTATAGAATATAGAAATAATGGAATATGGAATGTAAAATACAGAATCTACAATATAGAAGAATATAGAATTCAGAATATAGAATAATATAGAATATAGAAGGAAGAATGTAGAATATGGAATGCAGAATACAGAAAATTATAGTATATAGAAAAATATAGAATATGGAAGAACATAGAATAAAGAATTTAGAATGTAGAATACAGAACATAGAATATGGAAGAATTTAAAATACACAATGTAGAATATAGAATATGGAATATAGAAGAATACTGTATGTAGAAAAATATAGAATATAGAATACAGAGTATGGGATATAGAATATACAAAAATATAGAATATAGAAGAACATAGATTATAGAATATAGAGAATTTAAAATATAGAATATGGAACACAGAACACTGAAGATAGAATACAGAATGCAAAAGAACTTTGAAATAGAAGAATATAGTGTATTCTATATTTTACATTGTACATTCCATAATTTTCTATATTCTATATTCTATAATCTGTATTCTATAGTCTTTATTCTATATTTTATATTCTATTTCTGTATTCTACATTCTACTTTCTATATTCTAAATTCTGTATTACATGTTCTTGTATAATCTATATTCTGTATTGTATAGTCTTCTACTGTGTATATTCTTCTATAATGTATATTCTATATTCTTCTGTATTCTATATTCTAATTCTTCTATATTCTCTATTCTTCCATATTGTGTATTCTACATTCTACTATATTCTTTTTCTTGTATTTTCTACAGCCTTCTCTATTCTATATTCTTCTATATTCTAAATTTATATTCAATATTCTTCTGTAGTGTATATTCTATAATCCATATTCTTGTTTATATTCTTCTGTATTCTATATTCTTCTGTATTCCATATTCTTGTATATTCTATATTCTACTATTTTCTATATTCTTTTACATTCTGTATTCTATCTTCTGTGTTCTATGTTCAGTTTTCTTCTATGTACTATTTCCTTCTATATTCCATATTCTAAATTCTTCTATATTCTATATTCCACATTCTAAATTCTATCTTCTATATTCTATATTTTCCTATATCCTATAAACCATAGTCTCTATTCTATATTCGATGTTCTATGTTCTATATTCTATATTTTTCTCTATGCTATATTCTTCTGTATTCTATATTCCATATTGTATAGGCTACATTTTAAAATCTTCTATATTCTACATTCTATATCAAACATTTGCAATTTTTCTATATTCTATATTTTTCTATATTCAATCTTCTATTTTCTATATATTTACATATACTATATTTTTGTGTATTCTATATTCCATATTCTCTATACTGTACTCAACACTCTATATTCTTTTCTGCAGGACTCTCCGTTCAGGTCTATTCTTGCCTGCGGGACTCTCCGTCGGGGCCTATTCTTGCCTACAGGGCTTCTCTATTCTGGCCTGTTCTTGCCTGTGGGACTCTCTGTTCCGGCCTGTTCTCGCCTGCAGGCCTCTCCGTTAGGGCCTCTTCTTACCTGCGGGGCTCCTCTATTCGGGCCTATCCTGGCCTGCGGGACTCTCCGTCCGGGCCTATTCTCGCCTGCGGAACCTTCCGTTCGGGCCCATTCGTGCCTGTGGGAGACTCTGTTCGGTCCTATTCTTGCCTGTGGGATCATTCGTTTGGGCCTATTCTTGCCTGTGGAACCTCTGTTCGGGCCTGATCTTGCCTGCGGGAGCATCCTTTCATTCCTCCTCTTGCCTGCGGGGCTCTTCTATTTGGGCCTGCTCGTGCCTACGGAGCTCCGTTATTCGGGCCTGTTTGAGCCTGCGGGCCCCCGTTATTCGGGCCTGTTTGAGCCTGCGGGCCCCCGTTATTCGGGCCTGTTCGTGCGTGTGGGGCTCCGCTATTCGGCGTGTCCGGACGTGCCGGCCTCTGCTATTGCGGCCGTTCCTCAGTGCGGGGCTCTGCTCTTGGGGCCTGCTCGTGCCTGCGGAGCTCCGGCATTCGTGAGTGTTCTTGTGTGGCGGGTTCCGCTATTCGGCGTGTTCGTACGTGCCAGGCTCCGCTGTTCCGGCCTGTTCGTGCGTGTGGGGCTCCTCTATTCGGGCATGTTCTTGCCTGCGGGACTCCTCTGTGCGGTCCTATTCTTGCCTTCGGGACTCTGCTCGGGCCTATTCTTGGCTACAGGAATCTCCGTTCTGGCCTATTCTTGCCTGTAGCACTCTCCATTTGGGCCTATTCTTTCCTGCGGGACTCTCCGTTCAGGTCCGTTTTTGCCTGCAGGCCCCTGTTCAGGCCTATTCTTGCCTACAGGGCTCCTCTGTTCTGGCCTGTGGGAATCTCCGTTCGGGCTTATTCTGGCCTTCGGGACTCTCCATTCTGGCCTATTCTCGCCTGCGGGACTCTCCGTTAGAGCCTATTCTTGCCTGCGGGGCTCTTCTATTCAGGCCTATTCTTGCCCGCGGGACTGTGTAAGGGCCTTTTCTTGCCTGCCTGAGTCCCAGTTCAGGACTATTCTTGCCTGCGTGAGTCCCAGTTCGGGACTATTCTTGCCTGCGTGAGTCCCAGTTCGGGACTATTTTTGCCTGCGGGACTCTCCTTTCAGGCTTCCTCTTGTCTGCGGGGCTCCTCTTATTCCGGCCTCTTTGTGCCTGTGGAGCTCCGTTATTGAGGCCTTTTTCTGCGTGCGGGGCTCCGCTATTTGGGCCTGTTCTTGCCTGTGGGGCTCCTCTATTAGGGGATATTCTTGCCTGTGGGACTCTCAGTTTGGGCCTATCCTTGCCTGCGGGATTCTCCATTTGGGCCTATACTTGCTTGCAGAACTCTCTGTTCGGGCCTATTCATGCCTGCGGGGCTTTCCTTTCGAGACTATTCTTGTCTGCGGGACTCTCCTTTCGGGCTTTTCCTCACCTGCGGGGCTCCGCTATTCGGGCCTGTTCATGCGTGCGGGCTACCCTATAGAACTATACGATACAGAATATAGATTATAGAAGAACATAGAATACAGAATTTGGAATATAGAAAATAGAATGTAGAATAAAAGAAAAGAATGTAGAATACAAAATATAAATATAAAATGGAGAGTATTGATTATGGATTATAGAATATAGAAAATTATGAAATGTAGAATGTAAAATACAGAAGAATATAGAATGCATACTATAGAAGAACACAGAATGTAGAATATAGGATATAGAATATAGAATATGGAACATAGGATATACCATACGGAAAAACAGTATATAGAAAGATAAAGAATACTGAACATAGAACTTTAAATATACAATATAAAATACAGAGAATGGAATATAGAACCTAGATTATGGAAGAATATAGAAATAGAATATAAAAGAATATAGAATTTAGAATGTAGAGTATAAAATATAGAATATAGAAGAATTTAGAACGTAGAATATAGAATATGGACTATAGAATATAGAGGAATATAGTATATAGAAGAACATAGAAGATACAATACAGAATATAAAAGAAAAAAGAATACAGAAAAATACCGAGTATAGAAGAATAAGGAATATGGAAAATAGGAGAATGTGGAATATAATTATAGAAGAATGTAGAATATTGAAAAATATAGAATACAGAATATAGGAAAACATAGAGCATAAATTTAGAAGATATAGGATATAGAATGCAGAATATAGAAGAATAAAGAATATAGATGATAGACTACAGAATTTAGAAGATAGAATGTAGAAAAAATAGACTATTGACAAATGGAATATAGGGTATAGGATATACAGTATTGAAGAATAGAGAATAAAGTAGAAAAATACAGATGACAAAATATAGAAGAATGTAGAATAGAGAGTATAAGAGAATAGATTACAGAAGAATATAGAATAAAGAGATTAGAAGGTAGAATATACATAAAAAATATAGAATATAGAATTCAGAAAAAATTTAGAATATAAAATGCAGAATATAGAATATAGAAGAAAATGGAATGGAGAATGGAGAACATAGAATATGGGATAGGGAATAGAGAAGAATAAAGAATATTGAAAAATTGAGAATATAGAATGTAGACTAGAATATTGAATATAGAATTTAGAATGTACAATATGGAATATAGCAGGTAGAAGAATATAGATTACAACAGAACAGTATAGAATGTAGAATAAGAATGTAGAAGAGTATAGAATACAGAACATAGAAGAATATAAAATGCAGAATGTAGAATATAGCATATGGAATATAGAACGTAGAATACAGAAGAATATAGGATATAAAAAATATAGAACATCGAATATGGAATATAGAATACAGAGTATGGAATAGAGAATATAGAAAAATATAGAGTAGACTTAAAGAATGTAGAATAGAGTATGTACAAAGTAGAATAAAGAACATAGAATACAGAAGAATATAGATTATAGAATATAGAATATTCTGGAATATAGAATATAGAATTAAATATAGAAGATGGAATATAAGAAAATATAGAATGTAGAATATAGTTTACAGAATATGTAATATGGAATATAGAGTACAGAAAATTATAAAAAATATAGAATATAGAAAACAACATTGAATATAGAATACAGACAATGGAATATAGAAAAATAAAGAATTTAGAATACAGAATGTAGAATACAGAATATAGAATATAAAACATAGAACAAAAATACATAGTATAGAGAATATACATTATACAATATAGAAGATTATGGAATATAGAATGTAGAATGTAAAATACAGAATTTACAATATAGAAAAATATATGATACAGACTATAGAAAAATATAGAGTAAAGAATGAAGAATATAGAATACAGAAAATTGTATAGAAAAATATAGAATATAGAAAAAGAACATTGAATATAGAACACAGAGTATGGAATATGTAATATAGAAAATATAGAGTATAGAAAAATATAGAATGTAGAATACAAAATATAGAATATAAAATAAAGGGTAAAGAACACAGAATATAGATTATAGAATGTAGAAGATAACGGAATATGGAATATAGATTATAGACTTTAAAATACAGACTACAATATAGAAGAATATAGAATACAGAATATAGTAGAATATAGAAGGAAGAATATAGAATAGAGAATACAGAAAAATATAGTATATAGAAAAATATAGACTAGAAGTATATGGAAGAATATAGAATTTAGAATGTAGAATATAGAGTACAGAGCATAGAATATGGAAGAATTTAAGATATACAATGCGGAATGTAGAATATAGAATATGAAATATGAAATATAGAATATAGAAGAATAGTGTATGTGGAAAAACGTAGAATGTAGAACATCAAATATAAAATACAGAGTATGGAATATAGAATATACAAAAATATAGAATATAGAAGAATATAGATTATAGAATATAGAGAATTTAAAATATAGAATATGGAACATAGAACACAAGATAGAATACAGAATATAAAAGAACTTTGTAAACAGAACAATATAGTGTATAGAGGATTTGGAATAAAGAAGAATATAGAATATACATTACAGAAGAATATAGCTTAAAGAATACAGGATATAGAAGAAAATAGAATATAAATTTAGAATATAGAATGCAGAAGAATATAAAATGTACAATGTAGAATGCAGATTATACAATGCAAAGTATACAGTGAAGAATACACGAAAGTATAGATTATAAATCATACAATATAGAAAATAATGGAATATAGAATGTACAGTGTAAAATATAGAATATAGGAGAACATAGAATACGGAATATAGAAGAATATAGAATATACAAGGGTATGGGAAATACAAGAAAAAGAATATAGTAGAATGTAGAATACAGAATATTGAAGAATACAGAATATGGAATAGAGAATATAGAAGAATTAGGATATAGAATACAGAAGAATACAGAATATACATTATAGAAGAATGTACACAGTAGAAAACTATACAAGAAAGAATATAGATTACTGAAGAACATAGAATACAGAATTTAGAATATAGAATGTAGACTACAGAATATAAAATACAGAATAAAGACTATAGAATACAGATTGTAGAATACAAAGAATTATGGAATGTAGAATGTAAAATAGAATGCAGAATGTAGACTATACAATATGGAACATAGAATATACCACACAGAAAAATATAGTATATATAAAAATAAAGAATATAGAACATAGAACTTTGAATATACAATATAGAATACAGAATATGGAATATAGAACCTAGAATATGTAAAAATATAGAAAGAGAATATAAAAGAATATAGAACATAGGAGAATATAGAATTTAGAATGCAGAATATAAAGTACAGAATAGAGAATATAGAAAAATTTAGAGCGTAGAACATAGAATATAGAGGAATATAGTATATAGAAGAACATAGGGCATAGAAAATGCAATGCAGAATATAAAAGAAAAAAGAGTATAGAGTATAGAAGAATATGGAATATGGACAATAGGAGAATGTAGAGTATAATTATAGAAGAATATAGAAAACTGACAAACAGAATACAGAATATAGGAAAATATAGAGCAAAAATTTAGAATATAGAAGATATAGGATATAGAATGCAGAATATAGAAGAATACAGAATATAGACGACAGACTACAGAAAATAGAAGATAGAACGTAGAAGAAAATAGAATATGGACAAATATGGAATATAAGGTATCGGATACATACTATTGAACAATATAGAATAAAGAAAGTAGAAGAATATAGATTACAGACTATAGAAGAATATAGAATGTAGAATAGAGAATATGGAATAGAGAATACAAGAGAATATTAGATTACAGAAGAATATAGAATATAGAGATTAGAAGGTAGAATAAATACTAAAAAATATAGAATATAGAAGAACATAGAATTCAGAAAAATTTAGAATAGAAAACGTAGAATATAGAAGAAAATGGAATACAGAATGTAGAATAGAGAACATAGAATGTGGAATAGAGTATAGAGAAGAAAAAGAATATTACAAAATTTAGAATATAGAATGTAGACTGTAGAATATTTAATACAAAATTCAGAATGTACAATACAGAATATAGCAGATAGAAGAATATAGATTATAAGAGAAGAATATAGAATGTAGAATAAGAATGTGGAAGAGTATAGAATACAGAACATAGAAGACTATAGAATATAGAATGCAGAATGTAGAATATGGAATATATAATATAGAATACAGAAGAATATAGTATATAAAAAATATTGAATATAGAACACAGAATATAGAATATGTGATATAGAATACAGGGTATGGAATAGAGAATATAGAAAAATATAGAGATAAATATAGAATAGCATATGTACAAAGTAGAATACAAAATATAGAATAAAGAACATAGAATATAGAAGAATATAGATTGTAGAATATTGAAGATTCTGGAATATAGAATGTAGAATTAAATATAGAAGATAGAATATAAGAGAATATAGAATGTAGAATAGAGTATACAGAATATGCAATATGGAAAATAGAATACAGAAAATTATTAAAAATATAGACTAGAAAAAAATAAATATAGAATAAAATCAACGGAATTAGAAAATATAGAATTTAGAAAATAGAATGTAGAATACAGAATATAAAATATAGAATAAAAATACATAATATAGAGAATATACATTATACAATATAGAAGATTATGGAATATAGAATGTAGAATGCAAAATACACAATATACAATATAGAACAATATATGATACAGACTATAGAAGAATATAGAATGTAGAATATAGAATACAGAAAATTATAGAATATGGAAAAAGAACATTGAATACAGAACACAGGATGGAATCTAGAATATAGAAAATACAGAATATAGAGGAATATAAAATGTAGAATACAAAATATAGAATATAAATAAAGCATAAAGAACACACAATATAGAAGAATATAGATTATAGAATATAGAAGATAATGGAATAAGAATATAGAATGTAAAACAAAATATACACTATAGAAGAATATAGAATATAGAAAAATGTAGAATATAGAAGGAAGAATGTAGACTGTGGAATATAGAATACAGAAAAATATATAGAATATGGAAGAATATGGAAGAACATAGAATAAAGAATTTAGAATGTAGAATACAGAATATAGAGCATAGAATATGGAAGAATTTAAAATATACAATGTAGAATATGAAATATAGAATATAGAAGAATATTGTATGTAGAAAAATATAGAATATAGAACATTGAATATAGAATGCAGAGTATGGAATATAGAATATACAAAAATATAGAATATAGAAGAACATAGATTATAGAAAATAGAGAATTTGAAATATAGAATATGGAACATAGAACACTGAAGATAGAATCCAGAATATAAAAGAACTTTGAAAATAGAATATAGTGTATTCTTCTATATTTTACATTCTACATTCCATAATTTTCTGTATTTTATAATCTGTATTCTATTCTATAGTCTTTATTCTACATTTTATATTGTGTATTCTACATTCTACTTTCTATATTCGAAATTCTGTATTATATGCTCTTGTATAATCTATATTCTGTATTGTATAGTCTACTGTGTATATTCTTCTATAATGTATATTGTATATTCTTCTGTATTCTATATTCTAATTCTAAACATCCCCACATAACCCTGCTCACCTGGAACCATTGATGAGAGTTTCCAGACAACTCATCTGGGGACCAACAACCCAGATACCCCAAACCCAACCACCCTGCTATCAGCAGAGCACACAGCACCCAACCCCAAAACTAGGAAGATCACCCACTGCACCCACAGCCAGGGTCCAGCTGGACAGACAAACACACCACCTCAACAGAAACACCACCTATATCCTCAACACCCCCACAAGAGACCCACACTCACACATGCAGTCATTCCTCCACCAACCCTGAGAAAGGTAGTGAGAGCATCAAAATGGCAAAATTAGAGACCAGAGCAAAACACAGGCCCAGCCTAGTTGGATATGTCAAAACAAAACAAAATTTCAGGGTTCAACAAACACACAGTAAATAAATAGATATAATAATTTCTTGATGCTTCGGAAACAACAGACAATATCAAATCACAAAAAGAAGCAGGACAAGATGGAGTCAGCAAGTGACTGAAATAAAGAACAAAAAAACTGCCGGGGGTAAGAAACAGCCTGTGAAAACACAGGCAAAACCAAGAAAAATATAGACAAAATCGAGGAAGGCACTGACAAAATGAAAGAAAGCAACAAACAAACAAAAAAACCCATTGTTGTCAAGTTGTTTACAACTCATAAAAGCGATAAAGAATGCAGGAAAACAATATAAAAACGAAACAACTAGAAACCATACAAAAACATCAACTAGAAAGCCAAAAGATTAAGAATAAAATTTCAGAAACAGACAACTCAAAAGAAGGATATAGGACCAGAATTGAAACGATGGAAGACAGATTAGTGAAATTAAGGAAAAGTCCCTTGATACCAATTTGTTTGAGGAAAAATCAGAAAAAAGAATGAAGAAATCCTAATAATTATGTGGGACACTATCAAGAGGAAAAACTTGCATATGATAAGAGATCCAATGGATGGGGCTGGGTGCAATGCAAAACACAGAGACAATTGTCAAAGTAATCCTGGCAGAAAACTTCGCTATCTATCATCATGAAAGACAAGAAGATACCCATCCAAGAAGCGCAATGAACCCCACACAGGATACAGCCCAAAGAAAGTCACCAAGACTTATAAACAAATGTGCAAATAAAAAGGACCAAAGACAAAGAATCCTGAGATCAGCTAAGGAAAAATAAAGTCACCTATCTAAAAAGGGGAACCAATAAAACTAATCTCCAACTATGTAGCTAAAACCACGTAGGCAAGAAGACAGTGGGAAAACCTATATAAAAGGTCGAAGGCAAAAAAAAAAAAAAAAAACCCAGTCGGCAATTCTATATTCAGTAAAACTGTCTCTCATATACAATGGCAACATTAGAATATTTCCAGATACGCAGAAACTAAGGGAATTTGTAAAAACCAGACCAAACTTACAAGAAATATTAAAGAGAGTCCTTCGAATAGAGAACCAAAAACATTAAACAATAATCTGATATTTGGATGCAGGACAGACCACCCAGATACCAACCCAAATAAAGAATTTTAAAAATAAAACAAAGCTAAAAGGCTAAAAACAGGGAACCAAAGACATCAATATGTAAATGATGACACCAAAACAAAAAAGAGGGAATAAATGGTGTAGTTATAGAACTTTCATATGGAGAGGAAGCCAAAGCGATATCAATAAATAAAAGACTGTTTTAAACTTAGGAAGATAACGGTAAATTTCAAGGTAATAACATAGAGGCGGTCTGGTGGTGCATTGGTTAAGTGCTCGGCTGCTAACCAAAATGTCATTGCACTGAAAGTCTTAACTAAAGAAATCTAGAAAGAGAAAGAAATAAAGGACATCCAAATTGGAAGGAAGAAGCAAAATTTTCCCTATACACAGATGAAATGAACCTATACATAGAAAACTCCAAGGATTCCACAAAAAAACTACTGGAACTAATAGAAGGATTCAGCAAAGTAGCAGGGTACAATATCAACATATAAAAAATCAGTTGGATTCCTCTACATCAACAAAGAGAACTTCAAAAAGTAAATCACAAAAAGAATGCCATTTATAATAGCCCCCCAAATGATAAAATACTTGGGAATAAATCTAACCAGGGATATAAAAGACCTATACAAAGAAAACTACAAAATGCTACTGCAAGAAACCAAGAGACCTATATAATTGGAAGAAAAAAAATGCTCATGGATAGGAAGACTCAACACCATGAAAATGTCAATACTACCTGAAGTGATCTACAAATACAATGCAAGACCGATCCAAATTGCAACGGCATTCTTTAATGAGATGGAAACACTAATCACCAACCCAATGTGAAAAGGAAAGAGTTCCTTGGATAAGTTAAGTGCTACTAAAGAAGAACAAGGTAGAAAGAAGGCCTCGCACTACTGAATCTCAGAACCTACTATACAGGCATGGCAATCAAAACAGACTGGTATTTGTACAACGACAAACAGACCGATGGAACAGAATTTAGAACACAGATGTAAATCCATCCAGCTATGGGCCGCTGATTTTTGATGAAGGACCAAATTTTGTTAAATTGGGAAAAGACAGTCTCTAACAAATGGCACTGGCAAAACTGAATGTCCATCTGTAGAAAAAATGAATCAGGACCCATACTTCACATCATAAAAACTAACTCAAAATGGATCAAAGACCTAAATATAAAACCTAAAAAAAATAGGATTTCATTTTACTTGTTTCAGCAATCAACATCCATGGAAGCAGCAGTGGGCAAATCTGCTACAAAAGACCTCCTTAAAGTGTTAAAAAGCAAGGATGTCACCTTGAAGACTAAGGTGCCCCTGACCCAAGCAATGAAAGCTGGATGATGAGTAAGGAAGACTGAAGAAAAATTGGCATCTGTTGGTGAAGAATATTGAATATATCATGATGTGCCAAAATAAGGAACAAATCTGCCTTGGAAGAAGTACAGCCAGAATGCTCCTTAGAAGCAAGGATGGTGAGACTTCATCTCATATACTTTGGGCATGTTGTCAGGAAGGATCAGTCTCTGGAGAAGGACATCATCCTTGGGAAAGAATAGGGTCAGTGAAAAAGAGGAAGGCCCTCAACAAGATGGACTGACATGGTGGCTGCAACAATGGGCTCATGTATAGCAATGATCATGAGGATGGCACAGGATCGGGCAGTGTTTCCTTTTGTTGTGCATAGGGTGGCTATGAGTCAGAAATGACTCGAGGGCACCTAGCAAAAACAACAACAATAAGGAGATAGAAATTATAACAAAGTACCGAATACAAATTAACATTAATCTTTCTCA
Source organism: Loxodonta africana (assembly GCF_030014295.1). Classification (NCBI taxonomy): domain Eukaryota; kingdom Metazoa; phylum Chordata; class Mammalia; order Proboscidea; family Elephantidae; genus Loxodonta; species Loxodonta africana. Next base: position 3,297,033 of record NW_026975055.1, read on the forward strand.
AACTCTTGCAAAAGAAAATAGTAAGGAACACTTTGTAACTGATTCTATGATGACATAATCACCCTGATACCAAAGCCAAAAAAAACCACAATATCCCTTATGAATATGAATGCAAATCTTCAACAGAGTACTAACAATCCAAATCCAGCAGCAAAATACTAGCAAACCAAACATAGCAGCATACTGAAAAGACTATAAACCACATCCCAGTGGAACTTATCCCACAAATGCAAGAGTTGTTAAGCATAAATATCAATTAATTAAGAAAATAAAGGAAAAATGAATTGGTTAATGAATGCAGAAACATCATTTGACAAAATCCAAGACCTTTTCATAATAAAATCACTCAACAAACTAGGAATGTAAGGAAACTACATGTATCTGATTAAGGACACTTATGAAATACCCACAGCTAACATCACATGCACTGGTGAAAGACTACAAGTTTTCCCCTAACATCAGGAACAAGACAAGGATGCCTGATTTCATAACTCTTATTCCACATTTTTCTGGAAATACTAGACAGAAAAGTTAGGCTAAAATTTTTTTTTAAAGGCATTTGAATTTGGAAAGAAGTAAAATTTTTCCTATTCAAGATGACAAGATCTTATACATAGAATATCCTAAGGAATTCTCTCTCTTTCTCTCTCTCACATACACACACCCACAAATATACAATACAAATAAAAAACAAAAAGAAACTATTAGATTTAATATACAAAGTCAACAGAATGGCAGGATATCAGATCAACACACAAAAATACAGTTCTGGAAAGCCAAATTGTTATTATTTATCTGTTTATCTATTTATCCATCTATTTATTGATTTGTTGATATAGCTATCTCTTTATCTACTTATTCATCTATTCATTCATTCATATGTCTGTCTTTCTGTGTGCCTGTCCATCCAACCATCCATCCATCCATCCATCCATCCATCCATCCATCCATCCATCCATCCATCCATCCATCCATCCATCCATCCATCCATCCATCCATCCATCCGCCCGCCCACCCGCCCACCCGCCCATCCATCCATCCAGTTCATTCATTTATTTATCTCTCTCTCTCTCTGTTTACTTATTACCCTTTTGAGCTTCACATTTCTTCAACACCAAACTTCAAATTGACCTGGATTTTAAGGGGAAAAAGATGTCAATGACTTCTTAATTATGCCTATGGGAAAAACTGATTCACTTGATTAGTTTTCTTCATGACACGTTTGCTTTAAATCTACTTTACTTCTCATTCAGCTTGATCCAAAAAAAATTGGATGATCTTTTTTTTCCTTATTTGTATGAATTTAAAGAGCTTAAATTTGGAGGAAAAGAGACTTAATGATTCTCTCTTGGTTCACTATTTGGGCCCAAGCACCCATGTGTATAGACTCAGTGCTTCTCAGGTGGTGGCAAAAACATTCATTTGCCCTGTGTTGGCTATTAGGTAGGAAGGCTGCCCCTGGCTGGAAGGAGGTCAGCCCTCAACAGTGATCATGTTGTTGGGAGAGTCTTTGAACCTGAGCAGAGAGAGCAACTATATTTATAGAGTTTATTTAAGTAATTCTCAGTGCAGAGAGTTTGTTCTATTTTTGTTTGTTGAGTTTTTAGTAGAACCATGTAACACGGGGGTGTAGAAAGCTGTTAAAAGGATTTGTGTCTGTGTTTTAGCAAAGCAATGCAGGTGATGCTTCCATCCCTGAATCTTAGTTTATGTAAAATAATAATCAAAAAAGCAGTAAAAACAGCAGCATCAATAATAATCATCATTAAAGCTGTTTGTTGAGTGTTCGCAGCATGCTGGACAATGTTGTAAGTTGTTTGCATGTGTTAACTAATTTACTTTTTAATAAACAATATTAGTGGTAGATGCTATTATCAGTAACACTTGAAAGTTAATAATTAATACCTGAATCAAGAGAGCAAATACCTTCTTACGTGTCCAGGCCCCTTCCAAGATCATATTGATTTTGTATTTGCATTTTTGTTTTCTGGTTCTAAAATCAAGTGCGAAAAACTGCACAAGTTTCACATTATTCAAAATTTACAAATGTCACCTTGATATTCTAGATCTATTTCCACCAGTGAACAAAAGTGAGGCAAGTGTTGACCATTCATAGGACTCAATTCTTCAGTTAAACTCTGAGATTTGGTTTCCAGAATGCTTATGTTTTATCCTATGACTGACTCAATGATTGTTTGACGACTGGAGTTTCTTTGTAAGGTGTTTTAGAGAATAATGAGATAAAATATTTCAAATTAAGAAGTAATTATGTTATAAATTATAATTGAGGAAAAATGAAGATAAGAACTTACTGATGTGACTTACATCTCTGTCTGTGTGTGATAGAGTTAACCTACGTATTTTCTCTCTAAACTCTGACCAACATCACCTTTCTTCTTAAGTTATTGCACATTTCTGTTTCCTACTTGAGCACAGCAGCTGTCTTACGTCATCCCATGGAATTAGGTAAGAGAATTGACTGGTTAAAATCCCACTTCACTTTAATTTTTCCAGATTAAATATATCTCATTCAAATAGAACAAATGTAAGTGGGCATCATGCCAAAATCTAAATTCCTGTCTATGAATTTGGAGACATTTAAACCTTAGGGGCTGAAACATTTATATTGGATCTGTGGACTTCCAGAAAGCTGAGTCTCTTACTTCTATGGTCAAGCCAACTTGTTTATTTTGAGAATAAAATTATTGCAGTATTTAACATAATATCTCCTACATTATATAATTCTCAGTATTGCATGCATATTTTGTACAGAAAAAAATCAAATTAAATATTAGTTCGTTACTAATTACGTGGAGTCTAAATCTACACGCATATTTTAAAGGTAAAATAGAGTTAACTGGTTTTTCTTTTTTTAACATTCAGTTAAGATTCATTATTTGATTTGTTTTTCACTCGAACAAATATATTTTGAGCCTTGACCCTTTGTTCTTTTTTTTTTTCTCCCAGGAGTATAGATACTAGGCCTCATAAAATATCACCTACAATTTCTACAATGTGCTTAATTGTGGGCTAGAGACCTAGTTCCCCCAGAAGGCCTCTGAGAAACAAAATATGAATTCCACCATGATTAGGCAGTCAGCCCATTTCTATCAAGAGGTTGAAAGCCTCATATAAGGATGAGAAAATGAGTTTGAACATTTCTTTTTTTATTAAAATTTTTCATGGTAAATGATTGAAGGCTTATTGTCCGAGGCAAAAAAAAAACAAAGACAATCTTGCATACTCGTAGTGTGGTAACGGTTCCTGAAATGTGTTTCAGATTAGAGGTTTCTACAGTTTTGGGTTCCTTTTCAAATCTATTTCTCTACCACCCCGTAGAGGTGCCAAATAAAGTAGCTTGATTATTCATAATATATGCAGTTTGTCTCTGTGACTCTTTGATATATATAACCAACAAACAATATAATTTAACTTAAAACTTTGTGAAAGACGGACTTGCTGTGAGTATGTAACACTATCCCCAAGTGGGGTGACAGGGAAATCTATTTAATTTTGCAGACCCCTTCCCCAGCTTCTTACCTAATGTTTCATTTCAAATAAAATTTCCTGGGAAAATGAAACATATCTCTATATGAGACACTATATATCTCAACTGAAATAAGTTTTAAAATTAATTACTTTATATCTGGAAAAGAATGTGGATGTCTACACATCTAATGAAGAAGAATGTGCTTTTCAATGCAGTAGTTTATTCTTCAGTTTTAAAAACATGACCCGCTGGATGTGAGCAGTCTCCTTCATAACAACAACAATTCAAATTTCAAATAGCTGTTTTAGGCCACTAATTACTCTGAATTTAACCTAAAATATTACAATACCTCGGAGACTTTACTACAATTCATATCAAAAAATCAATATACAACTAATCTCAGGGACACTATTTACAGGAATTTGTTTTATTTGATAAATTATGTAGAGTGGATTGTATTGTTTTTTTTGCACACTCATTTCCTTGATTTGCACGATATCTGGGCTGCCCAAATTATTCAGATTACATTTGAATGATTTGTGCAAAAATGAGTATCAAGGTAAGTTATGTGAGATTGATTTGACCATACATTGAATTGAAATTTTCTTGGGGTGGCAATCACAAAGGAGCAAGGTGAGAGACAATTCTTGGTAAGGTGAGATAAGGGTTAGGGTTTGAAGGTCCAGTGCAACCCCTACTGGGCAGCATGGCCCTGCAGCTATCACTCATAGTCTTGATTGGGGTGGAAAAAACATTTCTTTCTTATTTTTGCCTTACCACTTTACATTATGCTTAGGACATAGTCATGTTCAGGAATATTATTAGAAAGGTGAAAGGTTGTAAACTGTGTAAAGTATTTCAAGCAATACAAACACCTGTTAAGAAACTTATGCAGTGGTATTAAAATATTTTGTAAATTGTTTTATTTTTAGTGAAATATATATGCTTATATGCATATGTATATATGTGTGTATATAATGTGTAACTGTCTAGTTTTCATAACCGATTTTGAATATATGCACATTATCTCAACAAGTTGATGTTTTTAATTCATTTCTCCATTTTTATCATGTACCCTTCATTTCAAATTTCTCCTGTATGTTTAGTGTATTTCTATAAATTACACAAGAAAAATTCTTAATATGAAACTGTTAGTTAAAAAAAAAAGCGGTTTCCATCAAGTCTGTTCTGACTCAAAGCCACCCTGTAGGACAGAGTAGAACTGCCCAGTATGGTTTCCAAGGAGCCGCTGGTGGAATCGAGCTGCAAACCTTTTGGTAAGCGGCCCTAACTCAACGACTGCGACAGGTATGAAAATGATCAAAGGTCGTGAGAAATGATTAGCAAGTTTTGAAAAGATCTACCGTGTTTTACCAAAACTATGCTACTGCATATCTGATAACGTTGCTCACAACATTTTTGGCCTAATAATTTAATAAAGTTGTTTTGTTTAACTAGGTTTTAATATTTTTGGATTATTTCTTTATTTTAAGCCTTCTATTTCATTTTTGATGTATCACTTATTTGTATATTTTTTTTCTGCTTAGCTATTTTCATTTTTATTATTAATTTTTGGTAAATTGGATTTTATTTGTGATATTAAAATTTTTTATTTATTCTAAGAATTTAATTTGGGTTCTTGTTTAGATTTATAATTCTTTACATGAAATTTTTTGGGGTAAAAACTACAAAATAACGACCCCCACCTGATGAAATGGGCATTCCAATAGATTGGAAATTGTTGCCAGTGTTCCTGTTTTCTTTTTTTTAAATAAGTTTTTCCTTCCATGTGTATGTTTATATTACTTTGCCATTCAAAAATTTATACACGATTTTTTTCATGGCATTGGCTGCAATCCCTATTGTGTCAGCACTCTCCCCCTTTCCACGCCACATTCCCACATTCCATTTGTCCAGTTTTCCTGTCCCTTCCTGCCTTCTCCTCGCTGTTTTTTGGCAGGTGTAGCCCATTTGATGTCATATACTGTTCGTTTTATAGGCCTGTCTTACCTTTGGCTGAAAGGTAAACTTCAGGGGTGGCTTCAGTTCTGAGTTAGAAGGATCTCCAGGGGCCATAGTCTCCAGGGTTCTGCCCTGACTGGGATTACAACAGAGAGTCCTGGACAGAGTGGGAGAAAATGTAGAACAAACGATCAAATTCACAAAAAGAACAGACTTCTCTACATATTTTATTGAAGGAGCCCTCGCTGTACAGTTGTTAAGCACTGGGTTTTAACCCAAAGGTCAGGGGTTGGAACCTACCAGGAACTTCAAGGAAGAAAGATGTGGCAGCCTGTTTCTATAAAGATTAACCCACTGCCATCCAGTAGATTCCAACTCATAGTGACCGTATAGGACAAAGTAGGTTTTGAAGGCAGTAAATCTTTACAGGAGCAGACTGCCACATCTTTCTCCCTCAAAGCACCTAGTAAGATCACACCACCAACTCTTCTGTTATCAGCCAAACACATAACCACAGCACAAACAGGGCTCCTTCTGTACTGATTGTAGCTTTAGAAATCCTATGGGGCAGTTCTGCTCTGCCCAAGGGATCACTATGAATTGGAATTGACTCCAAGGCAATGGGCAGAGTATATAATTTATTGACGATATATAGTCGTATAATAATTATATAACTTCTATAAACCCACTGCCATGGAGTCAATTGCAACTCATAGTGACCTTATAGGACAGAGTAGAACTGCCCCGTAGGGTTTCCAAGGCTGTAAATCTTTACAGGAGCAGACCGCCACATCTTTCTCCTCCTGTTCAGCAGCTGGTGGGTTCCAACTACCGCCTGCCTTTCAGTTAGCAGCTCAGTGCTAAAATCACTACACAGAATCAAGACTCCTGATAACTTCTACAGCTATTGTATTCTTACTTTCCTGTTTTTCTATCACGCCCAATTATCACGCTATTTCATCACATTTATATCCATAAAATTTTACATGTTGTATTTCCTCCTCTTCATTCTCTGATCAACATTTTTTTTTTAATTTTTATTTCTAACTCGATCATTTTCTTTCAGATTTTTATTAAAAAATTGCATCATGGTCTGAAATATATAACCTATCTTAAAATTTAGATTCTATTTACATAAATTGGTTTACAGTGAACTAGCTTGCAATGACATTTATTTTGTCCTTTCAGTTACATGTGTTTGCATTTGATATTTTTAAAACATAAGCCAGTTTTTTGGATAACCATATTTAAATAATATTTTATTATCATTGAGTATTGTTATTACTAAGGTGAAAATTTTTAAGAATGTTAAAAATATAATGTATTAGAATGTCGTTAACTATTAATTTAATTTATACAATTTATCGAACACTTTTAGCAAGTTAAATGTTTTTCATTTATTAGGTTTTCAAAAACAGTAAAGCTTTTAAATAGAAAATTTTTTTTTCTTTTTTGTGTTGTTATTTTTATTTGTCATATTCTATTTCATGGGTTAGAACATTCAAAAAAATCATAATGTTGTTAGAATAAGTCTTTGTTTTTTTCTGAATTATACAAACATCCATCATTATTTTATATCACTGTGTTTGCAGTTTTAGAGAAAAGCACTGTTCTTTGAGAAAGGCCTATAATGAAGAAAGACTGTTCAATAGGATCAAAGCTTTTTAGAATATATGAAATGTGTGTAGTATCTTTCCTATATAACTTAATGATATGATTACTTATAGTCAAATGTGCCTTAGTTTATACCAACTTGGCTGACTATAGATAATGTTAAAAACCAAATTTCTACAAGATTAGGTTTGTATATGAACCCATAAGTTTAACTTGCAATTTATGAATGGGAAGTTTCAGACAAGAGCTTTCTAATTCATGAATAGCAACTACAGGTTATGAGTTCTTATACAAATTTAATTTTGTAAAAATTTTGTTTTTAACAGTTCTGGTGATGGGGATGGGATTAATGGAACGTTTTGAACTAGGTTAAGCTCAGCACATTTTGGCTTCTGGGAAGGTGAGGCATTTGTAGGAACTAGACTTAGGTTTGGTTTGCTGATGTGGGGCTTAGCATAAGTGACTGCACCTTGAACCAAGTATAGTCAGGTCAACAGTAAATAAAACTTTATGATAGATCATTGAGTTCTGTATGCTAGAATTGTATTTATATTTGCATGTATGTATAATCAACAGTTGGTATTGTCAATTAATTTTCATATTTGTCACACTTTATATTAAAGCTGACTAGTTTTTACTGAAAATAATTTTAATTTCTCAACTTCGTTGAGCAATATTTGTAATAACAATTACCTAAAACTTTCAAATTTTAATGGGGCATCAATACCTTTTGACTCCATATCTCAACTGAGGAGCAAGTAATAACATTTTACTAACCGACATTTCGTCCAAGTGCAGTTTAAATGTAAATTTCCCCTATTAATATAAAAGGACCAAGTCAAATTCAAAATGCCATTCTTGACATGTTCCTTGAGTTAAACTTAGATTAATAATTGCTAACGTAACATTTTAATGTTTCTTTCTCCAGCCCTTCTTAAAGGTCTTGCATATTTGTTTTTTGCCTGGGCAACAAATTTCCACATACAATTACAGATATTATAGAAACAATCACCAATTCATTTACAAGGGTTGTAGTATTCCTGACATACAAATGGTAATATAACATTTATTACATCCTATAGCCAATATAATTTCAAAATTGAGAAATGGAGAAAGAAATTGTTTTTGTAAGAATATTATACCATATTTGAACATCACTGTCATGTTTAATTATTTAAATGAATGGAGTGAAAGATTTTTTTTTTCATACCAAGTAAGCACATCTCCAATCTCTCATCTTGAAGATATTTAAAAGGGGAGAAAAAACTCATGTTGGCAAATCATCTAAATTTTTATTTCCAGATAATATTTTTTTTTTTCCAAATTGGCCATTGCTCAACAGACACAGATTCAGTGCATAGAAACAGGGGGAGAAATAGTCACCTAAAGTGATTCAAGGAAATTCTACTGCATTTAATAATCATTTTGTTTTCTTTTGAAGGACATTCAATGTTGTTTACTTTGAATTTTCAGATATTGTCTGCTTTATTTTTATTTAAGCCATGAAGACAGAAAATCAAACTTTTGGAACAGAATTTATACTTCTTGGCTTTTTCCAATATGGCCAAATGAACACTGTCCTCTTTGTTACCATTGTGGGCCTCTTCTCAGTGACTTTGATGGGGAATATCATACTGATCCACCTCATCCGATTGGACACTCCACTCCACACTCCCATGTACTTCCTCCTCAGTCAGCTCTCCTTCATTGACATGATGTACATCTCTACCACGGTACCCAAGATGGCAGCAAACTTCCTGTCAAATAGTAAGACCATTACTTTTTTAGATTGTAAGATTCAAACCTTTGTGGTTTTGACCCTTGGTGGAACTGAAGCTCTTCTTCTTGGTTTCATGTCTTAGGATAGATATGTAGCGATCTGTCACCCTTTACATTATCCTGTGCTCATGAGCAAGACGATCTGTTTGTCCATGGTCACATGTGCATGGGCCAGTAGTTCTATCAATGCTTTAATACATACATTGCATGTATTTCAACTTCCATTCTGTACATCTCGGATCATTAACCACTTTTTCTGTGAAGTTCCATCTCTAATGCCTTTGGTGTGTCAGGACACCTCCTAGTGTAAGTATACCGTCCTCTTTAGTGTCCTTATCATTCTGCTACTACCATTCATGGCCATTCTGGCTTCCTATGCCCGGGTGCTTATTGTGGTATACCAGATGAGCTCAGGTAAAGGGCAGACAAAAGCCATCTCCATGTGTTCCTCTCATCTGATTGTGGCAAGCCTATTCTATGGGACTGCTCTCTCCACCTATACAAGACCACACACCTTGCATTACCCTGAGGAAGATAAAGTGGTGGTGGTATTTTACAGTATCATTACACCTCTTCTGAACCCATTTATCTACAGTCTGAGAAATAAGGAGGTCATGGGGGCTAGGAAAAGAGTTTTGGGAAAATAGACATTTGTACAGAAAATATGACTTTAGGAACCCTTTATAGTTTGAGACTGAACAACATGATTTGATTAGCCTACCGTCTAGAGAGATGTAAGCTCAAAGAAATGTTTACAAAATAAGTAATTAGACAAATGCCTTCATTTCTCCTCTCTTCAGAAATAACTAAATCACTACTATTGGAACTGGATTGATTTACAATGTATAAGCAAGAGAATGCTTGCCATTTTCTACGTTGTTTATCTTCTAAAGCAGTAGATTTAGTACCTATAAACACAATACTCCTAAGTCATAGCAAATATTTTTTCTTCTTTAATTTGCTGAAATAAAATGCATAGAAAATATAATTTATTGCAAAATGCGTAATACCTAGATAATATATATGATGACCAAACTGTAGTATAGAGCAGATTTCATATATCCACTCATTCTTTCATTCATTGAACAAAAGTTTTAATGCTTTAACTTTGTATGTGACGCAATTATAGGCACTGGTGATATGGGGTTGAGCAGTATAAAACTGAAATAAATGTCTGCTCTCTTAAAGTTTACATTTCATTGTGAGGTGAAAGACAATATATAAAATTAATGCATAAATTGTACAGTATATCAAAAAGTATTAATTGCCATGAAGAAAAACTAAGTGGAAAATTGGAATAGGGAAACTAAAAGATGTTTGCAATTATAAGTAAAATAGAGAAGGGAGAAACAAGAATGTGACAATTTGTCAGACTAAAAGGAGTTAAGGAAGAGAATCAAGTGGACATCTGAGGAAAAGTGTTCTGGGAAAAGCAAAGAGCAAGTGAGAACTTCCGTGATGGGAACATGCCCTGCATAGTCACAAAAGATCAAGGAGTAAATTGATGAGACTTAGGCAATAGGTAGATGTAATGGGGCCAGAACATGTAGTATAAATTAGATCAGTATGAGGATTCTGGATTTTAACCTAAAATGCTGGGCAACCATTGCTGAGTTGTGAGTATAGAATTGATGTGAACACAAGGAGGCCATTACAGTGGCCCAGTTGTGACAAAATATGGCCTTGGATCGAAGTGATATTAGTGGTGGAGCAAAAACTGGCCAGATTCAGGAGACTGGGAGAAAGCAGATATTTGAGTTTTGTGGACACATTGGGATATGAAATGCTACAAAATAAGAGGCATTCAGAATTGGGCTAAGACTTGGACTAAATAATTGGAAGTATGGAGTTGTCATCATTATAGTTCGGGGGAAGCCACAGGTGGAACGTTTTCATCATTCAGCATCTCTTGTGCTACTTTCATGTTGACCTCTTGGCCCCACAAACGCAGTCATTATTCTGACTTCTATCACCATTAAATAGAAGCTCTTATTTCTCATCACCATTGGGTAGAAACTTTGGAATCAGAAAAAAAAAAGTTCACTTTGATATCTGGCTTCTTTCAGTCAACATATTTAAAAGATTTAACCATATTTTTGTGTGTCTCTGTAACTCCATCATTTATATTACAAAGCTGCATTCCATTGTATGGTTCCTGAGCAATTGTTTCCGTTCTGATGCAGGAAATGTTTGGCTATCATGAATAAAACTGCCATAAAACTTCGTGCACAAATGCTTTTTGAGAACATATTAACTGAATTATCTTGTATATACATCAAAGATTGAAATTGCTTGGTCATATTTTAAGTACATGTACAGCTATGAATGTGTTATTGCAATGTGGGTTTAATCATTTGTATTCCATTCAGCAATACAAGAGAAATTCTTAGAGTCTAATTGTTGATAATAAATAATGCAGTGACTTGCTAAACTACCTGGCACTAAATATAAAATTG